>NW_027113306.1:715149-732950 GCF_000696795.3 Halyomorpha halys | reverse complement strand
TGAGAGAAAGAAAATATATGTAACAATGATATAAGATAAAGGGGCAAAATAAAAATTAAGTTAAACAAAAAAAATGAATAGAAAAAAAAAATTGAAAACAACAATAATAATATATGTGGCAATAATATATATATATATGTGGCAAGGCACTGTGCTACTAAGTCCAAAGGAATCAATCCTGTGGATTCGGGAGCCACCTAGTCTCATAAAGTAGGTACGATTACTTGAGAAATAGATTGATGGTCCAGCGTAATTTGGGCCCGTCAGTATATCAGGTGGTTAAGGCAGGGTGTTGACTTTTTCATTGCTGTGGTGGTCCCACGTAATGAAAGCTTCATCCCTCACCATGGTTAGTACAGGTGTAATTTATTATTACTAAATTAAAATAATTACAAAATACAATATAAACATATAAAAAAGATAAAGAGAAAATTTTTATATATAGTTATATAGTTTATAGTTGACAAAATATTAACTTCTATCAATTTTTTTTCCATCTTTCTGTATCCTTTCCTGCATAGCCCTTCTCTTTCGGGAGTAATAGTCAGCACTTCCCGGGGTGACCAGCCATATTCGGAGGCTTAGATTCCAATATCAACAAACAAATATAAGGACACTTTGAGTAACTCACAACATTTATTTTACTTGCAAGAATTCCTTTAATATTTTTGGCATATGAAGTGAAGACACTAACTCTCAACTGTCAAATCTGGCCTACTGAAGGAATATGGACTTGCCCTAGAAGGAAACTCCCTCAATTACAATAGGTTTTAATAGGGTAATAATATGTAGATAGCTTCCATCTGTATGTCTGAAATGATCCCGCTCGGAGTCAGAAAATAAATAAAGGTATACTGTTACAGGTTGATTGAGGTAGCATATTTTAGTACTGATGTCTTTTTATGGCAGATAATTTTTGTCTGTTTTACTGTAGCCGTGAGTCAGCCCTGTGGATTCAGGAACCACCCAGGTTCCACCCAGCCTCTTGAAGTGACTGGTTGCTCTTAGTTAGGTATAAATCTGACAGTCGAGTGGGATTCTGACCAAACCACCTCGTTGCACAACCTTTGGTCTAGTAACAGAACTCCCTTACGAAGTACTACAGCCCTTAACTTTCAAGGGCAGCGATTAAATTTTTAATATTTGTTTATATAATCCATAGTAATAAATTATCGTAATATTTTCGTTTGTTGCTGTTTAGTAACGTATAGATTCCTATTACGTTCTTTTCCTCCTCCAGTTGAGAGATATTGCAAATAAAAAAAAAAAAATCCTAATATGAAATCCAATTTACTGTAAATGTGGAGGAATGTCTGATAAGGGATCCTTTGCGCGGTTTCCATTTCGATGAGTAATGAATGGAATTCAGCCCCTTATCTCCAGGATTCCTGCTCGAATGGCGAGGAAACTTTTTCAATTTTAATTCTGTTTACTTTCGGCCCCCTTCCTCTCGAAGCCCCCCCCTTATCCTGACCAGAAGAGGCCAACGTACACGTGGAAATGCAGTGTTTGTGTATTTCCGAGGTCAGCGACCCCCAAGGACGGCAACAAGGTCTCTCGCCGCACCGAGTTCCTTCACATCGATACCGCGATCGATAATGAAATCGATTTACTAAAGGAAATAATTAACAATACGATGAAAAAGATTGATAGATGAACTCAAGTGGTAATGCTAGGTTAATTTGACCGTACAATAATTCTTTTTCATTTTTGCGCAATTTCATAATTTTTATTATCAAATTAACACAATTGTGATCCTTTTTTTTCCTCTCAACTTTTATTCTTTAAAATTCTCCAACGTTTCGGCCCTCAGCCCATTCTCAAGGATATAACCTTTAATATTGATGTCATTGCTTTTTAAAAAAATCCAAAATTGCAGGCTAATTGCCCTTGTCACTAATAATTTTTTTTTTATTTAATAAATTGAATTTAATAAAGTTTTAAATCTAGGATATCAATTTATTAAATAAAAAAAAAGTTATATGTGACAAGGGCAATTAGCCTGCAATTTTGGGTTTTTTAAAAAAGCAATGACATCAATATTGTACGTTATATCCTTGAGAATGGCCTGAGGGCCGAAACGTTGGAGAATTTTGAAGAATAAAAGTTGTGAGGAAAAAAAAGGATCAAAATATTGTTAATTTGATAATAAGCTAAACCACTCTCAAACAATCATATATAGAAAATAATTAATTAAATCATTTTTTTTAACCCTAATATATTTCAGAGCACCCATTACTGAATTAATTATAGTTTGAAACATGCGAAACATACAAGACTTTCTTTTTAATCAGAGTTTGGAAAAATACACAATACAAGAAATAAGAAAACATAAAATTGTATAAAACACTTTTTATATGTCTAAAAAAAAACAAGCAATTACATCCATCAGGCATAGTAGGAACTTCCATTTTTACTCCTACTTAGCTATATATGGTGTATACAGCAAGGAAAAGTATTGCAAATACGAACAATTTAGAATTATAGTTTTTGAAGGTTATGTTCGGTGAATATATGTTTTGAGGTCACCTAAGTCACGCAAAATGGTCTAAGTGTGTATCTGTGAACAGCAAAGCTCAAATTTTGTGATCAGAAATCTACAATCTAGACAAAATTCGTCTAGACTGACAAAGAAGATGCTATTTATTGTGAATTTGTCACTTGAGAGCAAGCGGTTACCCAAAAAATCACTTAGTGAGTCAGCATTGAGTCATTCAGTGCTATTCTGCTATCTCTATCAATATAAAAAACAAAGAATACCATGCGAAAGTTATCAGTAGCAAAACAAGAAATAGCTTTTTAGGACACTGAATGAGTCATGGAGAAAGATGTGGGAGTTGACGGTTTGGTTCAGAAGTTAGCAAAATGAATTTAAAATTAATAAAATCAATTTTATATTCGCATAAATGTTTAATCAAAGCATATTTCAGATAGTTAATAGTTTATTTTTCTCTTTCATGGGCTCTTTAATTGATTAAATCCTTACTTTTTATTTTATTTTTATATCAGATCGGCCTGGTGGGCCTTACATGGTTGATATAACTTATATTATATATATTTTTTAACAGTTGATTATGAAGGGGTATAGTCATACAAATGACACCCCTAACTATATACAATGTTCTTATTAAAAGGAAAAAAAAATAAATAGATAAGAATAATGCTTCTTAATAAAAGAGGAAAGTAAAACTAATAACAAAAAATAATGATATTGGTACAATTAAATAAAACAAACAATTGCCTTTCAATAGTAAAAAGAAACAAGTTAATTTGAAAAAGGGAAGAGAGAAGAAAAGAGAAAAAAAATAATAATGATGAATAAATAAAATGAATAATAATAATAAGTAAATAGAGGTAGTGTGACTATGAATTAATTTTACATTTATTAAACAGGAGAGAGAAATACTTTATTTATCTATGCTGCCTAAATACATTAGGTTGCACACAGCATACTTATCAATCCGTAATCGGACATATATAAATTACACATACATGGTATAATCAGATATAAAGAGATATAATAATAAGATATAAGAAACATTTTTTTTTCCCCCTACAGTTTCCTTTTACAATCAATTTCGGTCTGTACAACAAATACAAATGTTTTATTTCATTCCTACTTTTCTTTCTCATTTCTGCTCCTCCAATTTCACCATTTCACAATTTTTTAATGCACCCGATCAACAAATTCGCTCTCCGGAATTCACCCTCCTAGATCCTCTTCAGTGACCCGCTAAACAAATTCAATATTAGACTGCAATGTGAGATCAGACCATCATTCATAGTCACAGCAGTAGATCAGTTTACCAAAAACAAACAAATAGATACATTTCACGAGAATAAGACTAACACATAGATTAAAAGGAAAATATAATAAAAAACCGGTTACAGGAAACACTTGAATGGATAAATAAGTTTAAAAAACAAAACAATAGTACTAATAAAATAAAATAATTTAATGCATAAATACGTTAAAACACACAAATAGAGAGGTCAACATATTAAAATAAATAAATAATAAAATAATATCCTGTATAATAAAAGAATGTCCTGCAGCAGTATTCGGGTTGAGGTTGGGTTTCTCAGGTTGTAGGTCACTGCTCCTTTAACTGTCGGCAGCTGGGAGTGGAACTTCATGAACCGTTTTTTGATATAATCCTTTATTGACTCCATTTTTAATTCGCGATGCAATTGGCTATTTCTTATGAACCAAGGAGCATTAACTGCGATTCTTAGAACTTTATTTTGAAAGATTGTAGTTTTTTCCTTTTAGTGAAGGATGCCGCTCCCCAGACTTCACAGCCGTACATCAGCAGTGGCCTGAGAATTGTTTTAAATATAAGAACAGTTGTTTCTGGTTTTAGTTTGGAATCAAATACTTGGAGTGTACAATTTCTAAATTAACACCTCTTGCATAGCGCTATAACCCTGCCAACTGATAGATAGAAAACCGTTTTCCAATTTCAGGCGGTATTTAAATATTACTTGATTAAACTATCTTAAAGTCTCCTCTTCGCCCATCGCAGAGAAGGGACACAGCGCCATCTACAACGCTTCCAGGATACCGTGTTGCAGAAGATTGTGCAGCCAAGATCGCTGAAGAAGATGAAGACAGATCAACTACACGAGCTCTTCGAACTACCCACTGTGCCTGAGTTCATCCAACGCAGGCCCATAAAGTTTTTCGACTCTCTACGGCACCAAAGAAATCCAACGTTCAGGACCCGAAACGGTGTGCCAGGACACGTATTTAGGGAATAAGTTTTTTTGGTTTACCTTAAATTTCAAAACCAATGTGTGCCCCAGCACATTATAAAAGGATTTCCTTTTTTTTGTGTTGTGATTTCCTCTTGTGAGATTGTGACATGTTGGATATGTTATCACATATAATCAACTTCACATAGTGCTACTATGCATAATATGAACTTTTGTTATAAATTTTAATTAAATGATATCTTAAAAAGTAGGAACAAATTAGAAAATCTAAGAGAACATCATTTAAAGTAGAGTAAATTAGATAAAATGTAAACCCTAATAGAGCAATTTACGCAGCTTTTTAAAATTTCATAAACATGTTGTATGGAACGTACTGAAATATAAGTAGTTAGCTAATTTATTTTGAGAAATCTATATCTCAGAAATTATGTGACATACAAATGTCTATCAGCACTCAAATTAAAACTAGTTTAATGAGCTATAAAGTAGTTTATGATGTTTATCTTCGTAGGAGTAATATTTTACATGAAATTTGCTAAAATAAATTGATTTATATTTGTTTGGACAAATTTTCATTTGCCAAATTTATATTCATATGTGAATATCATAAAAACTACTACCTCTACGGAGATAAGTGTCATAAACTATTTTATAGTCAGTTAAATTCCCTTTATTTTGAGTATTGGCAGACATATGTGCGTCTTATGAATCTAGAAATATATTTTTTCAAAAATCCAACATTTTATAAGGACAACTAGAAATTAACATTTTGTCAAATATCATAAAAACTAGTACTCCTACAAAGATAAACATAATAAACTATTTTGTAATAAATTTAACTAGCTTTAATTTGAGCGCTGGCAAACATCTGTACGTCCAATTCTGAAATGAAGTTTTTCATAAATCAAACTTATTGTCCGAACAACTATAAATCAATTTATTTTAGCAAATTTCAAGAAAACTACTATTCCTACGAAGGTAAAGTTCATATACTACTTTATAGTCCATTAAACTAGCTTTAATTTGAGTGCTAATAGACATTTGTACGATGAATGGTTATTGAGATATAGATTTTTCAAAATAAATTAATTAACTACTAATCTTTCAGTAGATTTTGAAGAAATTTTGCTTTTTTAAAAAGCTATATCTCGACAACTATTGGACTTAAATAGCTCTTTTAGGGCTAATATTTCAGAAAATTTACTCTTGTTTAAATAATGTTCTCTTAGATTTTCTAGTGTTGTTGGTATTTTTAGAGATATAGAGCTCCGAATGAAAAATAATGTTTTTTAAAGTTTTGACCGTTTTGAACAGACGCCATTTTTTATTCCTCCTACCTATACTTGACAGATTCATCAATTTTGACTAGTAATTATACATAGTTTTTATTGAAGTAATCAAAAATTGGGGTGAGATAATTGCCTTTTTTTTCTTCCCTGCTCTTGTACTATCATGTATGAAGTTCAGTACATTATTTCTTCTCGAATGAAAATACTTTCTCATCTGAGAGCCGGTTATCCCACGACGATCCCTTAGGAAGAATACGCCCAAGAGAAATGGATCCCATTTAAATATTTAACAGATTTTACTATCTCTTACTATAAATAGTAAATGAAAGTGTTACGATTGACCTAAAAGTTGAGATTTCTCTCAGATCTTTGCGTGGTTTGAGTTCTACTGATCCAATGATCCAATTTCGTATCGAACAAATTAATTTTATTTCTGAGTAACACGTTATGTGGACAGGTGAGCTGCCTAAACAAGACACTATCATAACATATGCCCTTTGCATAATATATTGATACCTATCATTGTGTCAGTTTATAAACACTCTCACGATTGATTAATTATCTTGTTAGACCACTATTCTAACAGTATCTTTTCAACACAAAATATTTTATAATCTTTCATAGTTTTACTAATAAATTGCTAAATACAAAAATAGAGCTATTTTTCATAAAAGCTTTTGAAAATTACTTATTACAAATTTATATGGATGTAACTCATTAGTCACTAGTTGACCCGGCCATACTTCGCTACTGCTATATTTGAAGAACTATATAAATGATAGATAAACAGATATATATGATTTTATTTGTGAAAGACAAAATCTTGTACACATTCATAACACAATATACAATTATAAAACAATACCTGAGTCTAATGCTCCCTTACTACAAAAGATAAAACAAGTTCTCTATAACAAAACAATAAACAAAAAAAAAAACAGATTAGATAATACACAACTATTTATTTATTTTTTTAAATACTTTTTTATTTATTGATAGATATTACAATCTGCCACACAGTTGTGGGCAATAAGTAATAGTGATGAATGATCTCATACATATTAATAAAATAAAATAAATAAATAAGTGAAAAAAAAACTCTCTTAAAATATATACAAACAGAAGAATGAACATAATCAAACTATGTGTATGAAAAATAAATAAATAAAATAACATAATGATAAAATAATATAGTCCCTAGTCACATTTACACTCTAATATACAATATTTACACAATCGACCTGAGGATCCCTGAGCTCACTCTATCCCCCACGTGTGAGGGGTAGAGCAGAGCTCAAGAGATCCCAGCGCATCCCTCTCGCCGCATTACTGGTAGTGAGCCAGTGGAGGCTGAGCAAGTGCGCTAAAGCCGCAAACACTCAACTTGAGTGGAGAATCTGACCACTGCCAGAACTTCAATTTGTCCATTTTTATTTTACAATAAGTCTCTTGGCCACTGCCGTTTCAACCTTCTAGGAGAGCTGTAGGGATGGGTGGAACTAAATAAGGTTTGAACCAAAGGATTAGGATGGTTGGAAAGGTTTGTATGGAATTGCAAAAGGGATATGTAGGTACACAACTATTAACATATTATTCATTGCTCCATTATATTTAACTTAAAATAATGAGAATTCTTTTACATAAACGAATGCGTGATATAAATGAAGATATTAATTGGCTTCGAAAGGTATTTACATAATAATATATCACTTTCAAAATTAAACTTATTACATATTGTTACAATGTAAATATATAGTCTGTACAATTTGGCTTCACTATCAATGTTCAATATATATATATTCAATGTTTTGTAAGTCGCAAGATACGGATATGGGTGGCTTTAAGATATATTTTCTATTTTCTTTAAAGGTTGGACAATGTAGGAGGATGTGGTACAAGCTATTATTGAAATAATTTTTGCAGAATGAACAGAGTTCGTTTGCCTTGAAAGTGGTGGTTTTGCTTCCGTGGTGTAGTTTGATATGCTCTGGGTTTCCTACTGTTAGTTGGCTGATGCACCTTATTTTTTTTTTTAATTTAACCTATATGTTAAATATGCTTCAGGTTTGAGTAGATTAATGCTGCAGAGTGATCAGTATATATATAAATGATGGGATAAGAACATAAAAGAAGATTTAGTAGGAATAAAACAAAGTTGATATTGGTTTTTAGCATCTAAAGAAACCCTTCCGAAAAAATTGGAAAATAAGATTTCCTAGTCCAAAATTTCGCGATTATTTTTGCTACTTAGCCAAAATTTTCTTTATTTTAAAAATTAAAAAAAAAATGAAATAACTTTAAAACGGCTTTACCAATCTGCACCAAACTTGGCAGTGGTTTATAACTCTATAAACTGCACCAAATAGCACAAACCGTGTATAATTAAACAAATAAGAACTCGGGATATAAAATTAAAAGTGTTAATTTTTTTCTTCTATTTGAAAAATATATTTCATGTGTGACTATACATTAAATGTTTAATTATATTATTTCAATTTCTTGAGACAAGGTAATTATTTATTAAATAAATCAAAAATTTGTATCCTTTTTTGTCTCAACACTTTATTTTTCACCAGTCCAACGTTTCGGCCATTTCGGACATCTTCAATTATAATTTCTTCCTCACATTAATTTAGAATTACTTCTGCCCAGGTCATTTCCTTTATTATAAGTTAAGAGCCACAACAAATTCACTACGATATTAGTGGATAATCTTGTATAAGAAGAGTTAAATATTTATGATTTTAAATAAAAAAAAAAAAAGGCTTTCAACTTATAATAAAGGAAATGACCTGGGCAGAATAGCCTGCAAAAGTAATTCTAAATTAATGTGAGGAAGAAATTATAATTGAGGATGGCTAAAATGGCCGAATCATTGGGCTGGTGAAAAATAAAGTGTTGAGACCAAAAAGGATACAAATTTTTGATTTATTTAATAATTAAATGTTTAGTTTAAATAGACTGAAGAGGAATCATTAAACTCTCCAATGGCTGTATTAAAGTAGGAATCGGATAAAATACAGATAGTACAAGAGCCGGGAAGAAAAACAATTTTTGATTACTTCAATAAAAACTATGTATAATTACTAGTCAAAATTGATGAATCTGCCAAGTATAGGTAGAAGGATTAAAAAATACTTGGTACTTAGGTATACTAGTATAGGTAGGGGGTATAAAAAATGGCGGCTGTTTCAAAACAATAAAAATAAACAATTTTTCATTCGGAGCTAGTAGGAAAATAGTAAAGTAGGAAAAATACAAGAAAACCTAAGAGAATGTCTTTTAAAGAATAGTAAATTTGCTAAGATATGAGCCCTAATCGAGTTATTTACATTAAATATTTTTCGAGGTATAGCTTTTTAAAGAGAAACGTTTCAGAAAAATGTACTGAAAGATCAGTAGTTTATTAATTAATTTATTTTGAAAAATTCATATCTCAGGAACTATGAGACGTGCAGATGTCTATTAGCACTCAAATTAAAGCTAGTTTAATGAGCATTAAAACATAATTTTTTTCATTCAGAGCGTTATATCCTAAAAAGTACCAAAAACACTAAAAAATCTAAAAGAGAATATCATTTAAAGTTAAGCTAAAACGTGATTACATTTACCGCACTTAATTGCGTTGCATACATTAGGTGTTAATCACGCAGTACGTTTCGTCCTGCTATGACTTAATATTACTAATTTTCGTCAGATTCACAAATGACGTTACAATCCGTTACACAATGATTACCAACGCTGTTAACGATGTGAAGCCCTCTGGCACATATTGAGCTCATCGTTATATAATTGCTGCAATATCTTGTGAAAAGTATATACTGCATTATAGGACGGCTTTATCTGCATTATTTTACTTAATAATCATAACTGAGTCCCAAAACAATCTTTTCGCATTACTAAAGTGAAGTTTATTTATTAATGAATAGGGTATTTGACGACATAGAATAAAACATTGACATAATGTTTACTTTATCGTCAGTAAATTCAGAAACCCAATCATATATCTTTTAATTAATATAGATAGAGGATTAATTTTTTGTTTTTGATTTAAAAACTAAGTTTTGTAATTTTTTATAACCACAAATTTTGATTCATCTTTAGTTATATATTTATCGTTTATAGTTGCCCACGCTCATTGGAGAAGGGGGTAAGTTAAAGTGAAAAAACGAGATGATCAAGAATGATAAAAGGGTAAAAAACAATAAAGAATAAATTGTCTATAGGCGCCACGTTATTTTTTCCTTGGAAATAACGAAAACCCCGAAACAATATGCTCACAATATCACAGTTTAGAGGAGCCCCAAAGCTCAACTCCATATGTCCAGATGGCCTTCATAAGTCATATAGATTAGTCTTCTGTAATGTGTTGGTAGTTTAGAACGTCTAGTAAGTACTGTAATAGTTGAAATCGACGTGCAGTTTCCTTTCTTTTCAGTCTTGTGTGAGGATTCCAGGTTAATCGTTTGTCCAAATGCAGTCCAAGGTAGCGGATCTGTTCGACAGGGGTAAGAGTAACAGGGCATTAAATGAAACTGTAGGGCAGTCGGTAGGTTTACGACGAAGGGTAAAGGTGATTTGATGGGGTTTGTTGGAATTTATCTTAATCCTCTAATTACGATACCATTCATCGAGGGCTGTGATATGGGATTGGAGAGTTTGGGATACAATTAATGGGTTATTATTATCTGCGAGCACACATGTGTCATCGGCATACGTGGTGAGGATAGTGTTAGGATTGGTTGGAATGTCAGCTGGATAGACGGTGTAGAGGATGGGACCAAAGATACTACTTTGAGGAAACTAAGTCCCATAGCATCCGCCCTTTACTTTTGTATGACAAATATACCAAATGACAATATAGTAATGATATAGGACTCCATTAGCGCTCTTCAAGGACTAGATATAATGTATTCAGTTCACCCACTTGTTCCACGAATTCATGGATACTTAATAATGCTAAACCAAATAGATTAATCAGTCTACTTCATCTGGGCTCCCGGGCATGTTGGTACTGCGGGAAATGAGATGGCCGACAAAGCTGTTAGAGAAGCGCTAGTCCTCCCAGGTAGAACCGCAGCAATCTTAACTGCAAAGGAACTTGCTCACCCTTTAAAGGAATCTATTAATAAAAGATGACAGGCAATGTGGGATGAAAGTCCACCCAGTAAGTTGAAACCTATAAAGAAAGATGTGAAGTCCTGGATTACATCAACCCGAAGTAGACGTCGTGAAGAAGTAATGATTCCCCGACTCAGAATAGGACATACCCGAATGACAAGAGGCACCTCCAAAATGTTCAAAATGTAATAGCAATCTGATCGTCAAACAAATTTTTGAAGAATGTCGTCACTACACATCAACTTTGAACCAGTTAGGGTTACCAACAAATGTCCCAATGGCGTTGAGAAACGACGAATCTGTAATAGTAAAAGTCATTAAATTCATCCATCAGACTAACTTAATAACCAGCCTTTAATTATTATAATTATCTATTTAGCTTGCCTTATTTTTAAAATTAGAACAGTCAGTTATCTGCTTTTCACCATCCCTTTCCAATATCGTAACGATTATTAAACAAATTATAATTGCCACAAATTTAATTATAATTGGTGCGGATCAGTACACCATACCAAAGCTATGACTAAAACAACTAGGGCTTACCAAAGCCAACAACCAACGGGCGTTGATGACCACGCTGTTAAACGCCCTTTCAAAAGTAACAAACAACAAACCTTGAGGAACACCAGCGGATTGAGAATTGAGGGATGAATAGGAACCATTGTGGTTTACTTGGAATAGTCTATCGATGTAGGAATTTACGAAGTTTGTAAAGCAGTCCCGGGTGCCAGACTCGATCAAAAGCCTGTTCTACATCGAAAAAGGCTCCCCAGCAGTACATTCCGCGCTCCAAAGAAGACGATGATACGTCCACCACATGATGACATTACTGGATAGTGGAGTGTGATGTTCGGAATCCAAACTGGTGATCAGGAATTATATTGTTGGAATCTAGGATGGGGTATAGGCGTTTTGAAATGAGTTTTTCAAGGATTTGACCCATGATTGGTAATAGATAGATAGGACAGTAGGAGGATGGGTATTCTGGCAGCTTTTGGGGCTTAGGTATCATTTTAACAATTGATAATATCCATGGGTCAGGAAAATTTGTGGATCGGAGTACGGCGTTTGGGTAAATTAACAAGTTGAAAGCAGTGTACATGCTAAAGAAAGAACAGCAGATGAGGTAAAAATGATTTTTCTGAAATACAAACGGAAAATTGATTGTATGCATTCACCTTGAGGATAAACAAAAATTATTCTGTACTGGTACAACTCATGAAGGGTCAGGGAGTTTAGGACTTTGCAAGGAAAAACTGGTGCTAGACCAACGGTTGTACAAGGAGTTAATTTGGTATGAATTATGCTCGGCCGCCAGATTTGTCAGGCTAAGTAGACCATAGAGGCTTCTCTTACGCGCAGAGCTGACTCACGGCAACAGAGAAACGGAAAATAATTTTTTTCCAGAGCCGGATTCGAATTCGTCCTTACCCCTATAGGATTGGCAGTATTTTTAATTTAAAATATAATAAAGTGGTGTACCACGTCACGATACTTCAATTAACGAAATGACTCAAAAATAATAATAATAATAATCTTCAAAATCATAGATTCTAAAATGGCTGGAATCCTGAAATTTCGAAAACATCAAAATGCTTTTTATGGTGTCGTCACAACTTTAAAATTAATATAATTGAGATTACTAAAAACTTCGTGTTATCAGCAACCCATAGCCTTATATATCGTAAAAAAATTATATATATATGCTGAATGTTTATATTCTTCCTGAAATTCAGAATGAGGTTGTTATGTTATTTTAAGACGTTTAAAGGCAATGACCCGCCGTAAGTTAAGGTTCCCAATGACGCAAGTTACTTGATCCGGAAATCTCTTAACTTATTTACCTCAAAAGATATATTCTATAAGATTAATACTAATTAACCTCAATAATGGAAACAAGGTCCTAAATCTGTCACGAAATAATCTATTTTCGAATTTATAAGAGAAAATTTACAAAAGTAGTTTAATTCAGAAATTGCAAAAAAAAAGTATTCTTCCGTAGTAGAATATTTTAAAATGTCGACTATAACCTCTCTAGGTAGTCCTATTAATGCTTAATAATAATATTCATGATTTTAGTTAGACTTGTTGAAGTATGTTAGATAGAAAACATTGTGTATAATGGAGAAATATTCTCATATTTTAGCATATTAAAACGATAAAACATTTAACATGATTGAGAATCTGTTACTTGGTTTGTTCAATGCAGAATGACGTCACAGACCAGCTGAACTCGTCACCATTTTGTCTGCTGTCGTTTCGATAGGTAATGGCTTGCAGTTTGTGTTGTTTTCGTTTTGAACGTTTTTAAACTATTATAAAGTAATATAATATTAATAAAGTTAGAAAAAAAAAACTAGAAGTAGGACAAATCAGATGAAGGAATGATAATGTGAAAGCTAGGAGCTCCTCTGCATATAACATGGACTTTAAATTAGGCTGTTCAAAATCCTATACTTATAACATTTAGCAAGTTAAAACTTTTTATATTTAACACATCATGAATATCTCTAATAGGGATATGTTTATCTTAATTTTAATCATTATTTTAACACTTTAAAACGTGTTATATGGAGAAATATTTCCTTTTTTTTTTACCATGTTAAAACGATATAACATGGTTGAGAGTCTGCTATAGGTCTGCTAAATGGTGAATAACGTCTTGCAACAGACCAGCTGAGCTCGTCACAGTTTGGTTTGTTGTGTTAGGTTTCTTGGCATATTGTTTACTTTAATCAAAACATAGAAGTAAACTATAACATGAAGTTTTGAAAGGAAAGGTTACTAAATAAGTTGCTCAGAAATCCGCTAGGAGTTCTTATGCATTGGACATTTAACATGACTTAAAATAGGGCTGCTCACAATGCTATACTTATAACATTTAGCGTGGTAATTCATTTTACATTTAATAAAACATCATGAATACTGCTATTATATGAATCTTTTATTTTTAATGTGGATATTGAAGGGTTTTTCGTTTGGTTCAATGTAAAACTATGAATAACAGATAACATAATATACTTTATTTTGCTTTTCTAAGGATGTCAAATATTTTACTAAATAATTCAAAAACACTATCCAAATTATAGTCTCAAAACATTTATTTCATTTACATGTCCAACGTTTCGGCCAATTCGGCGATCTTCAGGGACAATCTTAATTTACTATGAGACATATCATTTAACCATTTTAAAAAACTCCATACAGGCTGTTTTGACCTGGGCAGAATAGCCTGTATGGAGTTTTTTAAAATGGTTAAATGGTATGTCTTATAGTGAATTAAGATTGTCCCTGAAGATGGCCGAATTGGCAGAAACGTTGGACATGTAAATGAAATAAATGTTTTGAGACTATAATTTGGATAGTGTTTTTGAATTATTTAGTAAAATATTGCCAGTCTCAAGAAAGAATTTTAAGATTATAAATAGATGTCAAATATGTTTATGATTAGTAGGAGTACACTTAAGCCACTTTTAAAATTAATAAAAAAGTTTGCAATTCTTTTTTAAACACAAGTCTACATGAAAAGTCAATTTCCCTTAGTATAAAAATTAATTTGTGCACTTCTATGTAATAAATTTAAAAAAAAAATCATCTTTAATTTTACATTAAAATATTTTTAATTATTATTAACAATAAATTAAAACCTGTTGTGAAAATAAATGTGTAAACTTTTTTGTAATAAATTAAAAATTTACATTAAAATTTTATGCTTTGTTTAATAATTATTACATTAAAATAAAATATTTTTAATTATAAATTAAAAAAGGAACAAGTGAGTCGATGGAGAGATGATGTGACGAAGCTGTTGGAGACTTCATTATCTTGTAAAGTTTACAAGGTTACAAAACAAGGTACTTATAACATTTAACATGTTAAAACAATTTACATTTAATTGTGTTAAATGTAAAATGTTTTACTATGTTAAATGTTATAAGTATAGGATTGTGAGCAGTCCTATTAAAGTTAGTAGCCCTAGTTAAATGATAAATGCATGAGAGCTCCTACCGGATTTTCTGAGCAACTTGTTTAGTAACCTTTCCTTCCAAAACTTCATTTAATGTTTACTTCTAAGTTTTGATTACAGTAATTTATTACATATAACATGCCTGAAATAAGTGAAAATTATAAGTGTAAAAAATTTGGCTACTGATTGTATTTTTTAAAAAGTCCAAAACACAAGACAAAAAAAAATTACAAACTACGCGCAAGTAACCTAACACGACAACAAATAAAACAGTTACAAGCTCAGCTGGTCTGATTCGTGACGTCATTCTCCATTTAACAGACCTAGTAACAGACTCTCAACCATGTTATATCGTTTTAACTTAGTAAAAGAAGGAAATATTTTTCCATTTAACACGCTATGTATGTTAAACTAAAGATCATGAATAACCCTATTATTATGAAAAGTAAATATTAGAAGAGCATAGTAGAAGCGACCTGTCGATTTCAGAATGTTATACAACCTGTAAAACAAATATCCTGTTTCGGTAGTGCGAAACAATCAGAATACGATCGGTCTCTATTGTAAGTTATCGAAGCCTAAAATCGGTAGGTCACAGTTGTGGGGTAATATGGGAATCCGAGTGCATACAACGATAACAAAAACGCATAGCCACCTGCTCATTCAAAGACCTAAGGTAGAAAGGAACGCAAAGACCTGACAGCCGCAAAGGACTGGCTATCCGTAAGGTGGAGGCTGGGAAGACAGACAGTGATGGGTGAGGTATCCTACCTGCCTCTGCATCGGGGGCTCAATGCTCGTCTTCTGCAAAGGAGTAACGGTTCGATTCTCAGACCGTACGTGGCACAAATCCATTTGGCTGCAAATGAAGGGACCCGCGAACTAAATCCATTTTGTACATTATAGTACAAGAGCCCAAGAGGAGAAAAAATGCAGTTATCTCACCCACATTTTTGATTACTTTAATGAAAGCTATGTAAATTTGCTAAAATATGAGCCCTAATAGAATTATTTACGTTAAATGGTTTTTGAGATATAGTTTTTTAAAAAGCAACATTTCATACAAATGTATGTGACGTACTTCAAGATCAGTAATTAGTGAATTTATTTTGAAAAATATATATCTCAAAAACCATTTAACGTACAGATGTCTATTAGCACTCAAATTAAAGCTAGTTTAATGAGCTATAAAGTAGCTTGTGGTGTTTATCTTCGTAGGAGTAATAATTTAAATGAAATTTGCTAAAATAAATTGATTTATAGTTGTTCGGACAAATTTTCTTTTGCCAAATTTATATTCATCTGTGAATACCATAAAAACTACTACCCCTATGAAGATAGGTGTCATAAACTACTTTACAGTAAGTTAAGTTTCCTTTATTTTGAGTGTTTTGCATACTTATGTGCGACTTATGGATATAGAGATATATTTTTTCAAAAGTCTAAAATTTTATACGAACAACTAGAAATTAACATTTTGTGCTTTTATTTTGTCAAATATCATAAAAACTACTACTCCTACAAAGATAAATATAATTAACTATTTTGTAGTAAATTTAACTAGCTTTAATTTGAGCGCTGGGAGACATCTGGACATCCAATGGTTTCTGAAATGAAGTTTTTCACAAATCAAGCTTATTGTCCGAACAACTATAAATCAATTTATTTTAGCATATATCATGAAAGCTACTATTCCTACGAAGGTAAAGGTCATCGACTATAAAGAAGTTGATGACCTTTACCTTAATACTTAAAAACCTTTAAACCTTACCTTAAAACTAGCTTTAATTTGAGTGCTAATAGACAACTGTACGTCTCATAGTACCTGAGATATAGAATTCTCAAAATAAATTAACTTACTACTAATATTTCACATTTTTTCAGCTATATCTCGAGAGCTATTGGACGTAAATAGGTCTTTTAGGGAAAATATTTCAGCAAATTTACTCTTCTTTAAATTATGCTCTCTTAGATTTTCTTGTGTTGTTGGTAGTTTTTAAAATATAGAGTTCCGAATGAAAAAATAATGTTTATTTAAGGTTTTGAAACAGCCTCCATTTTTTATTCCCCCTACCTAACCTTGGCAGACTCATCAATTTTGACTATTAATTATACATAGTTTTTATTGAAGTAATAAAAAATTGGGGTAAATTAACTGCCTTTATTTCTTCCTGGCTTGTACTATTGGACTAGGTGTGCAACATTTAAATTTTGCTGGGTGTTAAGTTCAAAGGTTATTAAAATTAACATATTTTATCACTTACCACTCTATATACGTCTCCAAGTTTTGTTTGGATTGGTGGACTTGGATTACTATTTTTTTTATTTTCAAATAAAAAATTAAAGACGAAATGAAAAAACTATATCGATTTTTCCGTTGCTATATACATTTGTAGTTCTGGGTTTCTCGAAACGGGAATATTGTTAGTGTAGATCTTAATTTTTTTTTAGTTTATAGACGATTATTGATTGTAAAAGAATAGGGTAGAAAATAACAATGTTCTTATATCTTATATCTCTTTTCCGAATAAATAAAAAAAATATATATTATATTAATTCCTTAAACCTCTGCCCTCCTTAAATACATCCTTTCTAAATACACCACTAACGCCTGTTGAACAGATTCGATACTTAGGACTCCATCTTGACAAGAGACTTACTTGGAATCCACACACAAGACTGAAACGACAAGAAACTGCTCGTAGATT
>NW_027113306.1:709209-715099 GCF_000696795.3 Halyomorpha halys | reverse complement strand
TCACAAACACAACAGACACACATAACATCTATTGAAGAATAGTATCAAAACTGGAGAATCAAAATGAATCCTGACAAATCCCATCAGATCATCTTAACTCTCCGTCGTAAACCTCTACCCTCCTGTCCTACAGTATCCTTTCTAAATACTCCACTAACGCCTGTTGAACTTCAATACTTAGGACTCCATCTTGACAAGAGACTTACTTGGAATCCACACACAAGACTGAAACGACAAGAAATTGCTCGTAGATTCCGATTGTTACAACTCTTACTTGACAAACGCTCTAAACTTCCCATTCACTACAAAAAATTAGTATACACTACAATAATCAGACCAATTTGGACATATGGAATTGAGCTCTTGGGCTCTACCAAACCATCAAATTCCTCCCGCATCCAATCCAAAATCCTTGATGCTCCTTATTACGTTACAAATAAACTCATTCACGTCTTTTCATTCCAAACTCCTTACCCATCCTAACCCTTTAATTCTTAATCTTTCATCCTTAACCATCCCTGATAATCCTCCGAGGCGTCTGAAAAGAAGTTGGGCACGGGAGCTTCTAATTTAAATTAATGCTTGAAGTACCACCAATGGATGGTTACTTCCCAAGATTTTCAAGTGTATATGAAACATACAACATATTTACTAATTGTATTTATTATTTTGTACAGTTGTAAATTACATTAAATAAATAAATAAAAAAAAAATTCTTACATATGAGATACAAATAGCTCCTAACAACAAAATTCCATATTTAAATACCCATTATTAATAATTTATTATGGGAAAAAAAAGAAGTAAAATCTAGTATAACACTCGGTTATAAATATGAGGCGCCATTAAGTGTAATAATATCCGTCATCAATGACCCGATTGATGGATCGATTCCTGCCGATTAATATAAACTAAATAATTAAATTATTCCGGAACGTCAGTTTGACGCTTCAACACGCGGAATGATTGACGCGGCGCCCGAGACTGTGACGGACGGCCCGTATTACCTAATAACATATATAATAATGATATAATTGAGCATATTACTAATTAATAATACGTTGGATAATAGTTAACAGCGACGGAGGAGTAACGGTGCTTCGGAATCAGGTTTCCCAAGCACCCTCAACACAAAGAGGTCAGGCGCTCTGCGAACAGTCTGAGCTGTCTGGAATTTAAATTTAGGAGAATTTAAATCCAGCCAACTTCTTATCGATTTAGCATAAAATTCAGGCACATGTGGTTAAACCTTATCGATATTCAAATATCGACTAGTCATTACTATATCTACGATCAACAATTCAAAGCTGAGCTTTGACGTTTTAATGATTTGATCAATGTAAGAAAAAAAAAATGATTGGAGAAGTTTGTCGGGGGGTGCGGTCAGCAAAGAACAACATAAATAAACAAAACCATATTTATTTATTTTATGCCGACGTTTCGACCTGAGTTTCAGGTCTTCATCACCTCTATAACATTGGCTATAGAACAAAAGAGATAACAACAACATTTAGAGTAACATACAATTGAAAAAGAATAGTATACAAACAAATTTAGAATTATACAAAATATTGAATTAAATCATAAATGATAAAAAATTGATAACTGATAATTGAATAGTACAAAATTTTAATTGATTGATATTCGTGGAATTGTATGGTAGTAAATTCAGGTCGAAACGTCGACATGAAATAAATAAATATGGTTTTGTTTATTTATGTTGTTCTTTGCTGACCGCACCCCCCGACAAACTTCTCCAATCATTAATCTACGGTCAACTATCTACACCTCATTAAGAAAAAAAAAATTTTTATTTTATAAAATATTACGTATCTTATAGTACAGAATTTTATGTTTTCTTGTAAAGTGTCTTACATTGCTTATTTGATAAGATTTTGACTCCTGATTTTTATTTATTTATTTTTTTTAATAAAAAAAAACAAGCCGCCAATATTGTGTTATCATGATGCCATTTCGACATAAACATACTCTAGGCTTATTGACTAAGTGCGAGTTACTTAAATTTATTTTATTTTTTATTTTTCTTTATTATCTAAGCAATCACCTGTAATTAGTTACATTCTTTATCATTCTTATGCAGTACCTAATTGCAATAAAGACTCCAGAAAAGTTGTCTACCAAGTGCCAATAGATGTCAAAATTAGAAACATTTCGTTAAAGCTGGCTAGAAGGGATTCAAAATTATTATTGAATCTAAAGAATAGATTTTGTGTAATACAAGATACAAATTGCAAGTTCATAAGAGGTTATACTTATATCGAAAGACTACTTAAAGCAACTGAAAACAGAAAGAATTTGCCTTCCAGTTGGATAATGAATTGAAGAATTATTTTAATACTAAGGTATATAAGGTGTTACTAGTTGTCTGTAGATTGCTATAAGAAGATGGTCAATGGTCGAGAAGATACAAACACAAATAAAAAAAGATGTAGATAGTTTGGGATACGATTTAAAAATTTTTTTTCCCAATATCTCCTATATAATAATGAGTTAATATTTGACCGTGTATTATATATGAGAAGAAGATATGTAACTTCGATGTTGGCTGCTGAAAGAAAATTTTATTGTTAGTATTTTTGATGTATTTATTAAACAGGAGAGGATTTAAAAAAAAGTTTTTTATTGAGATTTTATGTTTTTATAAAATTTAAATAAAACTGTTATGATAATATTATATACATAAATAATTTACGGTATTAATTTAAATTATGAAGATGGTCTGGGGTGCGTACACAAAAAAACCAAAATATTTAACAACTATTTATTTGCCAACTTTTCGTCCCACTTTTTAGAGTTTCATCAGGGCTACAAAGAACAAAACAACTAAAAATCTTTGACGTAATAGGTTGAATACAAAAGGTAATTTAAGATAGGGCTATAATTATATAAATATAAGTGAAAACAACATAATATGCAAATGAAAAGAGTAAATAGTATAAACATAAAAAAAATTATAAGTTTGTGTAATTAATTATTTTCTTATCATTCTTTATTTTATATGTATACTATTTTATTTACTCTCTTCCTTCATTTGTATATTATGTTGTTTTCACTTATATTTATACAATTTTAACCCTACCTTAAATTACCTTTTTGTATCTTACTATCCTACTATGTCAAATATTCTTATTTGTTTTTAGTATCTTTTCAGCGCTGATGAAACTCTACAAAGTGGGGCGAAACGTCGGCAAACAAACAACCCATGAAGGGTTAAGGGTGAAGTACTTTGTCAAGAAGCACTGTTTAAAGACCAAGGTTTGTGCAAGATGGTGATTTGGTCAGAATCACGCTCAACCCCCGGATTTCTACCCAATTAAGGTACCCAATTTGGGAGGCAGGGTGGACCTCAGGAGTGGTTGGTCCTTGGAGTTAGTAGCATCGTTCCTTACCACAGTGCTACAGCACTCCCGAGTAAATAAATGTACAAATTAAAAATTGTTTAAAATAGAAGTAATTAATATATATGATGAAAAACTTATATATGATTAATTAAGTATGTAAGAGGAATTACAAAATTAAACTAGAAGGTATCAAGTTATATAAACTAAGAGTGATAAGTAATACAAACGTTAGCAAATATATAGCTAGTTCTTAGCTATATATATATTTTTATTTCTTTTACAGCACCCCCGACTATCTTTTTATATTTTGAATAATAATTATATTCTTTATTTATTGTGGGATTAATCCGTTTATAATGATATTACTGGCGTCAATTTAGGCTTTAGAGCCTTAGAGTACAATACAAAATAAAAAAAAAATTAAAAAAACGGCATAAAATGTAATGAAAACGATGAATTAAAAAAAATAAGAAACGAACAAAAAATGAATAACTATTAAAAAATATATAAAAAATAAAATTAGAATAAATAAAATAAAACTGTATATCGTATAATAAAACATATGGTGTCTAACTTCTGATAATAAATAAAAATAAAAAAATAAAATAAAATTACACTAAAAAACCGTGCCCGTGTAGGCGACATATTTCCGTGACAACGTATACTCTATGCTAATATTACATAAATATAAATTAAAATCAATCCAATGTTATATATTTGAAATAATAAACCAGTTCACATATTGAATTCAGATATTTATTTTTGCTTGGTTATACATTAATTAATTTTTATACATATGATATAATATCCATATGTTAAACGAAGTCAATTTCCGTTACGGGACACTTTTTCTAACATGGCATCCCGCAAAATGATTTATAAGACGTTGTCACGTCAAAATAATAAATGAAAAGGTATAATTTTGGTATAATATGTTTATTGACTTTTCGTAAATATTAATACATCCAATATTTATGTTAAGTATTATCCATCTATTCACATCTTATTTCAAACTTTTAATTGTCATTTAATTAAATGTGGTCAATAATTTATATATATAATATGAATATTTAATTTTTTTATTTTTTTTATGTATAACAATTATAGTTTAAGCTTAAATCTGTTTCAAGAGTAATTATAAATTAGTTCAATACCTGTTCATTCTAATTTAAGATGGCTAGTGCAATAAATTTCGAAGGCTTATCTCCCCTAAGCCTCCCAGCATGTCTCCCCCCCACCCTCCCGCTGTTCCTGTCCGAGCCATGAAGAATGTACTCACTTTGTCTTTCTGATTTTTACCTTCGTTTAAATCTTTTTCTTAGTCAACATAATTTATATTTAATCACTAGCAGGATTATTTTAAACCCTTAAACATATTATATTAAATATATTTCTTTTTTTTTTCTTTTTAAATAATTGCTCGTTATGAGCATTGGGAGTAGGAAGCTCGTTAGTAAGGCATTGTACTACTAACGCCAAGAACCCGGGTTCCAATCCTTATTTAATGTTTCACTGTAGCTGTTAGTCAGCCCTGTGGGTTTGAAAGCTCTGTGGGGTCCACCCAGCCTCTTGGATTATAATTGCTAGTCAAAATTTATGAGTTTGCCAACTATAGGTAGAGGGAAAATAAAATGGCGGAAGTTTCAAATCTTCTGAGAAAATTAATTTTTTATTTAGATCTGCATATGTTGTGGCAAAACTATGGCCTATACTACAAAACCTAATAGAACGCCATTTAATGAAGACTACATTTGTAATAATATGATATGTATTTCGGATCTTGGAAACCATTGTACGAACAGATGTCTGTCTGCACTAAAATTATAGCCGGTTAAATTTACTATAAAATAGTCTATAACGTTTGTCTTTGTAGGAGTAAGAAAATCTAAAAGGACATTATTTAAAGATGAGTAAATTAATTGAAATATTAGCCCTAATAGAGCTATTTACTTCCAATAGGTCTCGAGAAATAGCCTTTTAAAGTGCAGCATTTCATAAAAATGTACTGAAAAAATTAGTAGTTAGTTAATATATTTAGAGAAATCTGTATCTCAAAATCCATTTGACTTACAGATGTTTATTAGTAATCAAATTAAAGCTAGTTTAATGGACTATAAAGAAGCTTATGACCATTATCTTCATAGGAGCAGAAGTTTTCGTGGTATTTGGTAAAATAAATTGATTTATAGTTGTTCGGACAATAAGTTCGATATATGAAAAACTTCATTTCAGAAACCATCGGATGTACAGATTTCTGCCAGTACAAAAATTTGAGCTAGTTAAATTTACTACAAAATAGTTAATTATGTTTATCTTTGTAGGAGTAGTAGTTTTTATGATATTTGACGAAATAAACTCACAAAATGTTAATTTATAGTTTTCCGTATAAAATGTTGGATTTTTAAAAAGAAAAATATCTCTAGACCCATAAGACGCACATATGTCTGCCAACACTCAAAATAAAGGAAATTTAACTTACTATAAAGTAGTTTATGACACTTATCTTCGTAGGGGTAGTAGTTTTTATG
>NW_027113306.1:703445-709159 GCF_000696795.3 Halyomorpha halys | reverse complement strand
TAGTTTTTATGATATTCACATATGAATATAAATTTGGCAAATAAAAAGTTTGCAGTTCTGGTACAGCCACATTCCCTATAATATAGTTCTTTGCTGCTATATATATATAATCTATTTAGTGATGTCATACTTCATCTTCTTATAACAAGGCTCTGGTCTTGGATTCAACGGTGAGATGAAAAAAAAAAAAAAATTCAATCGGAGCTCTATATTTTAAAAAAAGTAGGAGCAACACAAGAAAACCTAAGAGAACGTCATTTAAAGAATAGTAAATTTGCTAAAATATGAGCCCTAATAGAGTTATTTACGTTAAATATTTTTCGAGATATTTAAAAAAAAATATATATATACCATTTTAAAAAGCAACATTACATAAAAATGTTGTCTGGGACGTACTAAAAGATCAGTAGTTAGTGAATTTTTTAAAAAAAAATTTATATATCAAAAACCATTTGACGTACAGATGTCTATTAAATTAAAGCACTCAAATTAAAGCTAGTTTAATGAGCTATAAAGTACTACCCCTACGAAGATAAGTGTCATAAACTACTTTATATTACGTTAAATTTCCTTTATTTTGAGTGTGGGCAGACATATGTGCGTCTTATGGATCTAGAGATGGATTTCTCAAAAATCCAACATTTTATGCTAACAACTATTCAACTATACAAAAACTACTATTCCTACAAAGATAAACATAATTAACTTTTTTCTAGTAAATTTAACTAGCTCTAAGTTTTGTACTGGCAGAAATCTGTACGTCCAATGGTTTCTGAAATAAAGTTTTTCATATATCAAACTTATTGTCCGAACAACTATAAATCAATTTAATTTAGCAAATTTCATGAAAACTACTACTCCTAAGAAAATAAATATCATAAGCTACTTTATTGTTCATTAAACGTGCTTTAATTTGAATGGTAATAGACATCTGTACGTTACATAATTCCTGAGATATAGATTTTTCAATATAAATTCATACTGATATTACAGTACGTTCCGTACAACATTTTTATGAAATGTTGCTTTTTAAAAAGCTATATCTCGAAAACTATTTAACGTAAATAACTCCATTGAGGCTCATATTTTAGCAAATTTACTCTTATTATATGACGTTTCTCTTAGGTTAACTTTTTAAGATATAGAGCTCTGAATGAAAATTTAGGTTTTTTTATCGCTTTGAAACAGCCGCCATTTTTTATTCCCCTACCTATACTTCTACTGGTTAATTTTTATTTTTTATCATAGTATTATTAAGGATTATTTTCCAATTTCGAATTTACGTGGTGATTAAATAATAGTCTGCTCTCCAAAGTTACACCAAAGTTAAAGTTGTACAAAATAGTACAAAAGCCGGGAAGAAAAAAAGTAGTTAACTCACCCCAATTTTTTATTACTTTAATGAAAACTATGTATAATTAATAGTCAAAATTGATAAGTCTGCTAAGTATAGGTAGGGGGAATAAAAAATGATGGCTGTTTTAAAACCTTAAAAGAACATTAATTTTTCATTTGGAGCTCTATGTCTTAAAAATTACCAACAACACTAGAAAATGTAAGAGAACATTATTTAAAGAAGAGTAAATTTGCTGAAATATTAGTCCTAATAGAGCTATTTACGTCTAATAGTTCTCGAGATATAGCTTTTAAAAAAAATAATATTTAATAAAAATGTACTGAAATATCAGTAGTTATTTAATGCATTTCGGAAAGAACTACATTTTAGGAACCATTTGACGTACAGATGTTTGTCGGTACTCAGATTAAAGCTTTTTTAATGTAATATAGAATATTTTATGGCTTTTACCTTCGTAGGAATAGTAGTTTGAGTAGACAATAGATTTGATTTATGAACAACTTTATTTCAAAAACCATTGAACATACAGATGTCTGCCAGTTTTCAAATTAAAGCTAGTTACATTTACTATAAAATAGCTTATAACGATTATCTTTGTAGAAGAAGTAGTTTTTATGATATTTGACAAAATAAACTCACAAAATTTTTATTTCTAGTTGTTACGACTCATAAGACGAACATATGTCTGCCAACACTCAAAGTAAAAGAAATTTAAGTGAATGGAATATGGTCCGGGTGCGGTAAAAAAAAACTCAAATAGTAGATAATTATACTATTTTATTGAGCCGACGTTTCGCCCCACGTTGCAGGGCTTCGTCAGGGCTAAAAAAGATACAAACACTGCTTTTGACTGCCGTCAAAACAGGTATGCATTCTGTCTCATCATTTGATTTGTATATATATTTTTTCATTTTACATCTCTTTATTTGTATTTTCTTTAATATTTGTTCTCTTATCATTCTGTTACTATTACCCTTTTCATTTACTATTTACAAACTTTAATTTTTTTTATTATATTTTACTTTTTTACATTTTATACCCCTGTTATTTTACACTTAAGGTTTTTGTTTTCCTTTTGTAACTATGTGTTTGTATCTTGTTTAGCCCTGACAAAGCCCTGCAACATGGGGCCAAACGTTGGCTCAATAAAATAGTATAATTATCTACTATTTGAGTTTTATTTTTACCGCACCCGGACCATATTCCATTCACTTAAATTTCTTTTACTTTGAGTGTTGGCAATCAATAATCTTCCAGTAAAAGAAATTTAACTTACTATAGATTAGATTTTCTATTGTTGTAAAGAAATGGAGCTCTGAATAAAAAATTAATTATTTTTAACGTTTTGAAAGCAGCCATTTTTTATTCCCCCTACCTATACTTGGCAGACTCATCAATTTTGACTAGTAATTATACCTAGTTTTCAATTAAATAATCAAAAATTGGGGTGAAATAACTGCCTTTTTTCTTCTCTCGGGCTTTTGTACTATGAGATCCAATAGTTTGGAAAAAGCAACATTTGATGACGAATACTCAGTAGTTATTTAATGCATTTCGGAAAAAACTATATTTTAGGGACCATTGGACGTACAGATGTTTATCGGTACCCAGATTAAGCTATTTTAATGTAATATAGAATAGTTTACTGTAATATAGAATATTACTACTTTATAGTAAGTTTAGGGCTTTTATCTTCATAGGAATGATATTCAAATTAAATTCACTAAATGTTAAGATTTTTTTATTTATGAAGAACTAAATGTTGGGAACTATTAGACATACAAATGTCTGTTAGCTCTCTAATATATCTTTGTAGGAGGTGTAGTATTCATAATTTTGCATTGAATATAAAAAACTTTGAACATTTTTTATTTTATTTATTTATTTAATGTGATTTACAACTGTTCAAATAACAAATACAATAAGTAAATATGAAAGGAATATGGTCCGGGTGTGGTAAAAAAAACAACTCAAATAGTAGAATATACCATTTATTGAGCCAACGTTTCGCCCCACGTTGCAGGGCTTCGTCAGGGCTAAAAAAGATACAAACACATAGTTACAAAAGGAAAACAAAAACATAAGTGTAAAATAACAGGGGTATAAAATGTAAAAAAGTAAGATATAATAAGAAAAATTAAAGGTAGTAAATAGTAAATGTAAAGGGTAATAATAACAGATAGATAAGAAAAGAAATATTAAAGAAAATACAAATAAAGAGATGTAAAAAGAAAAAAGAATATAAATCAAATGATGAGACAGAATGCATACCTATTTTGATGGCAGTCAAAACAAAAATGACCGTTGGTATTGGGAGGAGTGGGGACGGCAGTAGTGCCACAATAACGAAAATAATTTGTAAAGTAAACATGATAGAACAGTATTTAAATTAGGTGAACAATAAATGGAAATATACAATAAATACATACATTAAAACAGATAGAAAAACAAAGGAAAAGTAAAGTATAAAATAATGGGATACAATGTGTGTAAGTAATTAAGAAACAAAATATACCAAATGAGCGGGGATACAGTAAAAAGTGTAAAATATAATAGAAAATTAATAATAAAGTAATTAATATAAGTAAACTTAAGGAGATACCAGATGAATATAAATTAAAAGATAGATACATGAATATAAATGAAACAGGAGGATCCCCGCTCATTTGGTATATTTTGTTGTAATATACAACGTATGAAACGTTGGCTCAATAAATAGTATATTCTACTATTTGAGTTTTTTTTTTTACCGCACCCGGACCATATTCCTTTCATCTTTACACAAGGTCAACCAATAATCTTCCAATAAGTAAATATGTTGTATATTTCATATACACTTGAAAATTTTGCGAAGGAACCACCCATTGGTGGAAGCATTAATTTAAACTAGAAGGTCCCATGGCTATCTTCTTTTCAGACGCCTCGGAGGATTATCAGGGATTGTTAAGGATGAAAAATTAAGAATTAATGGGTTAGGATGGTTAAGGAGTTTGGAATGAAAAGACGCATATCTGGTTTAGGCCAAATCTGCTAAGAATGGTATGTTAAGGTCTTTGTGAATGAGTTTATTTGTAACGTAATAAGGAGCATCAAGGATATAACTTTGAAATAAATTTATTTTAGCCAATATCATGAAAACTACATCCCTAGGAAGATAATTGTCATAAGCTACTTAGTAGTACATACAACTACTTTCAATTTGAATGCTAATATATATCTTTACACCTAATGATTTCTGATAGTTTTTCTAATATAGATTTATTGACTACAGATTTTTCGTAATTTCCTTATGAAATGTTGCTTTCTATAATCATTTAGCAAATATACTCTGCTTTAAATGGTGTTCCATTAGATTTATTATTGTTGTAGGTTGTTTTAAAAATATGGAGCTCTGAATGAAAAATTAATTATTTTCAACATTTTCAAACAGCCGCCATTATTTTCCCTATATATGCTTGGCAGACTCATACATTTTGACTAGTAATTATAAATAGCTTTCGTTAAAGTGATCCAACATTGGACTGTTGTACTATAAAGGGAAATATTCCAATCATGCATATATAAAAAAATGAATTATATATTACAAAATCATTCGTTAGTATAAATACTATTATTGGATGGTTTAAAATTAATTTCTTAACAAATAATTAAATTAAAAGAAAAATGTTCACGATATCCGTTACTTCAGTAACTGTTTTAAATAATTAATTACACAAATCCGCACCCCTGATTTATGACGAGTGACGTGGCAGTTTGACATCTATTAAGGATATAAATAACATCGGGTAGATCCTTCTGGAGATAAGACCGTTACAGGAAGTCACTGAGGTCTATGACCTTGCGGATTTAAAATTACACACTAAATATATTTAAAAAAAAAGAAAGAAAAAATAAGATAAAACTTAATTAATAACTAAAAATAAAAGGCGTTGTCAACAAATGCTGGCGCCTTTAAGTAGAGTAATGATTAATTACATGGCTTCAGAACAGATTATGACCTGCTTACATTGGCTGTCTAACAGCTCTTATCTGATAATATGCTAAATGCTTCCACCTTGCTCTTATTGCAATTTGCCACACTTTTTTTTTTTTTTTACAAGACCTAAATTTCAGGTCTGCCAATGAATATAATTTAGTAATGACATGGATTCTCTATCATATGATTATAGGTACTAACTGAAACTGTTCAACTTACACTAATGTATCTAATTCTTTATAAGGAGACGATTAGACGAGTCCTAAAACAATAGTTTATTATAAACTAAAGATTACAGAGCTATGACAGAAGTAAAATACATCAAAGTCGAAACACTATTCTACTTACCTAAAACAATAGATTTAACTATTAAAAGTAATT
>NW_027113306.1:695058-702706 GCF_000696795.3 Halyomorpha halys | reverse complement strand
TTCATTTGAAAACAACAAAACAAACATTTCTTATAACCTTCTTACAATAGTTCACCTCTCTCCCACTAGGAGTGCCCAAACGCAGTGGCAGCGCAGCAATCTAAATCATGAATATAATTATATAAATACATTTGCGATATGTGTTTTGGTATTAGTGGGTTAGAACAAGGTAACTTTAAAACAAAATATAACTACGTTTGTAAACTCTATTAAGGAACAAATAAATACGGGTAAAATTTAAGATTAGCAATAAAAACACGACCAATTTCGGTGATATAGATATAGGAGAAAGTACATTTGAACAGATTGATAGGTTTAACAGTAGTTCCTCGGAAAAACAGACTTCACCTAGTTCGACTAGGTTTATTGTATTGACACTGACGGATCAGTGAGATATGCGGATATTGTTGCATTCCATAAAACAGGAGGTACGGCTCTGGATTTTTTTGTTTATTATGACTTCTTTCCTGACATATGGGAGAGAGGGAGGATGGTTACTAGAGGTAACCAACCTATTCTAACCCTGGTAAGAGGTCAGAATCAAGTTTTATTTCGTGGGACCACCACCGAAATGAAAAAAGTAGGCTGGATACAAAAATGCTCCAATCTAGTCATTTGGCAGTCGCTTAACTTCCTCAGCTACTCACGGCTATAATGGTGGATTATTAATCCTCCATTGTTATGTATATTAACCTATACATAATGTATGTATATTAACCTACGCATTCAAACTTCCATTCGTGGGCGTGGCCTTTTTGACTTCACTTTTGCTTTGTAGGAGATAGTTGTCTCATTTTAACCCCTTGTGTCATTTTTTTTGTTTATACTGAAAGAAGATAGTTACCTTATGAAGTAGATTGTGGGAAGATAGTCCGGGTGATGGTAAATAAAGGTATCAAATTAGTAAAATAGAACTATTTATTGTTAACCAACGTTTCGCCCAACTTTGTAGGGCTTCGTCAGGGCTATCAGATTGAAACAGAGATGTCAACTAACATATTAGTTATCAGTTGACATCTCTGTTCCACCTTATCTTCCCACAATTTTATGTTTATACCTCTAATTGTTTATTTACTTGTACCCTAATCTGTCATTCTCATCATATAGGCTTGTAAACAGTCAGTATTTGTATTAAAGTACTGTCAGGCACCCAACGTTTCGGCCAACTTTCAGTATTGTGAACGTCAACATAACAATGCAGCAAAGTGTACAATTATATTCCGTCCCTTGAGACGGATAGGATTATATTCCTATTTTTTATATAATTTATGAATAATATGAAAAAATAGAGAAGTGAAAAATATTGCGAAATAGACTTGGCAAAATTAATGACAGAAGGAAAATGCCGGCGCCAGAGTGAAGGTGCAATTTGACTTGAGTAGTACCTCCAGCCTGAAGGTAGCGGTTCGAGGACCTGCCATTATAATAATGAACATCTTTATTTAGAACTATCTCTCCTAATAACACAACTGTCTCTCTTCTTCCAAATACACATTTGTTAAATAGTCTATTTCGCTATTTCTTATGGCGGTCATTTCTGCAGTTTGCAGTTCTGGTACACACATTCCCTATAATATAGTTCTTTGCTGCTATATATATAATCTATTTAGTGATGTCATACTTCATCTTCTTATAGCAAGGATTCAACGGTGAGATGAAAAAAAAATTGCATTCGGAGCTCTATATCTTAAAAAAGTAGGAACAGCACAAGAAAACCTAAGAGAACGTTATTTAAAGATTAGTAAATTTGCTAAAATATGAGCCCTAATAGAGCTATTTACGTTAAATATTTTGCGAGATATTTAAAAAAAATTTATATACCATTTTAAAAAGCAACATTTCATAAAAATGTTGTACGGGACGTACCAAAAGATCAGTAGTTAATGAATTTATTTTGAAAAATTTATATCTCAAAAACCATTTGACGTACAGATGTCTATTAGCACTCAAATTAAAGCTAGTTTAATGAGCTATAAAGTACTACTCCTACGAAGAAAAGTGTCATAAACTACTTTATAGTAAGTTAAATTTCCTTTATTTTGAGTGTTAGCAGACATATGTACGTCTTATGGATCTAGAGATGGATTTTTTTTCAAAAATCCAACATTTTATACGAACAACTAGAAATTAACATTTTGTGAGTTTATTTTGTCAAATATTATAAAAACTACTACTCCTACAAAGATAAACATACCGATCTATTTTGTAGTAAATTTAACTATCTCTAATTTTTGTGCTGGCAGAAATTTGTAAGTCCAATGGTTTCTGAAATTAAGTTTTTCATATATCAAACTTATTGTCCGAACACCTATAAATCAATTTATTTTAGCAAATACCACGAAAACTTCTATTCCAACGAAAGTAAAGGTCATAAGCTTCTTTATAGTACATTAGACTAGCTTGAATTTGATTACTAATAGACATTTGTAGGTCACATAGTTCCTGAGATATAGATTTCTCAAAATATATTAACCAACTGCTGATCTTTCAGTACATTTTTATGAAATGTTGCTCTTTAAAAAGCTACATCTTGAGAACTGTTGGACGTAAATAGCTCTATTAGGGCTAATATTTCAGAAAATTTATCCTTATTTAAATAATGTTCTCTTAGATTTTCTAGTGTTGTTGGTGGTTTTTAAGATGTTTTAAGTTGTGTGCCTCATTGACCGCACTCTCAACCATTTTCTCTGCATATAAAATATTAATATTTTATATTAATGTTAATATTGTGCAAAGTCCTGTTAAAATTGTTCAAATTTGAGATTTCACATTTCCTCTCTCTCCCACATGCCCTTGGGTTCATTACAGGAATATTTGGATTAGAAAACTTCAAGCTTCCAATATCTTCATTCTTCTTGTTCATTTTTCTCATGCATTGCCTCATTTACATCTTCTAATTCTTTTCTGCAGCTGTTTCCATTTCTCTTTGTTTTTTATTCTTTTCTATTATGAATTCACCTTCGGTCACCTTTGTTTTAGCTATTTTCCTTTATTATGTTCGAGTCCTTTTTAGTCATTTCCTATTATTTTTAATTATGATTGTATTTTTATCATATTATACTGATCCTTTTCGAATGGAGTGTTCTTGAGAATGTTTCTAGTGCTTTTATTTCGATGTTTCTTCAAGAGCTTCCATAATTAATTGCTGATAGTGCAAAGGAAGAAGCTATACCAAGAAGTTCTTCAGATAAGGACCCAACTAAATAGTGATGTTTTTCAATATGGCTTAACGATCCCTCATTATGAACAATCGACAAAAATGCACCCTTGAAACGAACCCAGTTCAATAAACCACCATGTTTTTGTATGCAAATTTTGGGAAGTCGATGTCTAGGTGTGGTAATCGAATTCAATACATTTTCAAATATAAGATGTGAAGAAGATGGTCAGGGTTGCGGTCAAAAAGAACAAAATAGTTTTCAAATATTTATTATCTTACGTTTCGCCCCACTTTGTAGGGCTTCATCGGGGCTAAAAAGCTACAAAAAACAACTGGACAAACGACGAACTTGGAATCCTCACAGAAGACTGAAAAGAAAGAAAACTGCACGTTGATTTCGACTATTACAGCACTTACTGGGACAAATGGTCTAAACTACCAACATATTACAAAAGAGTGATCTACATGACTATAAGAAGGCCAATCTGGAAATATTTGAGGCTCCACTAAAACTTTGAATCCGTTTCGTATCCAATCCTTAGAAAAATCCTTAATGCTCTTTACTTTGTTACAAATAAAATCAACCTTAAAGACCTTAATGTTTCCTATGCCGGTCTAGCCCGAACCAGATATCAATCCTTCCATTATAATCTCCCTAACCACCCAAACCCATTAGTTTCTAATCTTGCTTCCTCTTTCGTTCGGGCCAATCCTTCGAGGCACCTGAAAAGAAGATGGCCTCGAAATCTTATATCAATGGGTAGTTTCTCTACATGCTTGTACTATACCACTTCAAATTTACTTGATGTATTTTATGTACAGTTGTAAATATCAATAAGTAAATACAATAAAAAAATATTTAAATTGGATTATTTTTTTATATAAGAAATACATCTCTTATATAAATAATAATGCGTTTTCCTATAGGCAAATATTTTGATAATTTTCTGATAATTCTTTTAATCATTTAATTATCTAATAATATTGAATCAATAAAACTTTTAATCAAATGTATTAATTATGTTGTATTTCCATAGCAACTCAATCAATATAGTAAAACCATGACAAATTCAGATAATATAATTTATTAAAAAAAAATTTTATTACACAAACGTTCTAAATTATCGCTCATACTGAAACTTAACGTATACTTACTAAAACCCTCATGGACCTGCTAAAAAGTCACAGATTCAGAAAATACGAACTTTTGAATTATATTTTTTAAGACTGGTAACGAACCCATCGCCCTACGTTTCAAACGAGACCATTTACACCGACCTACGCATTCCGCATGGACATTTCAATAAATTTTTACGACAGATGCCAACACATGACATTCCTGACGTAATTAGGAGTTGGCTGAATAGGAGTTGGATGCGGGACCTCCTAGTGTAATAAAATAATTTACTTAACGTCAGGAGGATGCACCAATGGGTGCTATCTCCCTCATGCCTTGCCTTGATAGAACATCTCATTTGCTAATTGTAAAGTACATTTACAAGTGCAAATAAAAAAATATATATAGATAAAAAAACATTACAATACATTAAGTAAATTGCATCAATCCCTTAAATTAAGAACTCTTAAATTACGAGCTCTTTATTAAATTGTAGCCGACGCTGAATGCAGTTTGGAGCGGTGGCTTTGATAGTGGTATCACGCAATTTGATTTATTCTCTCTTACCCAATTCAGAGAGTTATAAATTTAAATAAACGAGATCAGATGACAATGTTTACAATAATACCATCTGTAACTGTCTGTTATAAATATCATTAACATAAATATCCTATATAAATTTAATGTCTTTTTAAAGTAAGGCATATCATGTTTATATGCATTAGATTCGATCATATTACAAATATATTAAAGGAAGAAAGTATGTTATTACTTTCAAATAAGATATTATATTATACTATGATATATTATATTCAGTCTAGGATTATTTTATATTTATTTCGGTTATTTTTACATAACAGGGCCAAAGTATTTCAGACCATTTTTGACGTCTCATTTCTAAATTATATAATTTTATATTGTATTAAAATACTGAAGACTAAACTTTCTTCAGTAAATTTTCAACCTTTTTGAATCAGGATCAGCCCTGACGAAGCCCTGTAAAGTGGGGTGAAACGTAGGTTAACTTAAATAGTTTTTCTACTATTGTCTACCTCTGTGCTTCCCAAATTTTTGGTCCTTCCGCCCCCTTTCCAGGAAAAATATTACATATCGCCCTCTGGAAATCAATTAAAAAAAAAAATTTATAGTAATTAGAAATATATATGCATTAATGTTTCTACTTTTTTTGTAAAATATAGCAATGAAAGGTGTAAATTAGAAACATTGAGCATGGATATTACGAAACTATTTATTGTTTTATTTAGAATGTAATACAAAAAAAATCCATCTAATTCCTCTCAAATCCAATCATTACAGTCCAAAATCCTTAATGCTCCTTATTTATCATAAATCAAATCATCCATCAGGACCTCAATGTCCTCTATGTTACCGATTTGGCCAGAACCAGATACCAATCCTTCCATGATAAACTTCCCAACCACCCAAACCAACTCGTTTCTAACCTGGCTTCTCCTTCACTACCTAATAATCCTCCTAGGCGTCTGAAAAGAAGATGGCCTCGAGATCTTCTCCTTTTGTAATGTTTTTGGAGTTCTATCAATGGGTAGATTCTCCACATGTTTGTATCATGTCATAGTATCACTTACAGCAAATTTACTTGATGTATATATGTTATACAGTTGTAAATAACAATAAATAAATAATAAAAAAAAAATGTTAAAAAATTCGAAAACATCTTAATGAGGTGGATGAAACCTAGTGTGTTACTACTAATTTAGTAATCCTCGGCTCTATTTTCGTCAGCAGTAATATTGTTGACCGTGAGAACTTATAGTTATTAATCGCCGCCCCCCCAAATGCACCGGTGGCCACCACCGCCCCCCTGAATCGCTGCAGCACCCACTTTGGGATTTACTGGTCTCTGATCACTGGCCGTCATCCAGACTTATCTTCATATCTGCTTCAAACTGTCAACTATCTTCTATTATAGAGAATAAATTAAAATAAATTTATTTTAATTTATTCTCAAGCCCAAATGGCTTGCGAATGGTAAACGTATCCTAAACAAGAAGCTGATGGTTTTAATTTTTTTTATATAAATGGATTTTATAATTGCAAAAAAGTAGTAAAGATTAAATATTACTGCCATAGCATTCGCTTGCCGTACATAGATTGGAAACCACTTGTGTGTCAACAGTATGAAAGTTACCATATTGACAGTATTTACTATCGTGAAAACATGGTATAACTAGGTCTGGCGTGATAGTTGACAATACAAGTAGTGGCGGTGACATTTACCTCAAAAATCGTTTTCACGGTGACAATTTACTGCCACGGCGGTAACTGTCGTAACAACTGATATTAGGATTTTTTTTTACTATAACTTTCATTGATAAAGTTCATTCAGTACCACTTAATATTAATTAAGATGAAGATTATGATTTTTTATATTAAATGGATTCAGTGAAAATTGTATCTTGAACATCTGTGTAAGTTAATTATCGGCGAAGTGAAAATGTTAAAAAAGAGAAGAAGGAATAAGATCTAACACCTCTGAACTGCTGTAGCATACTGGCTTTATCGGGTCCATCTTATACATTGATATACATGCAATTAGCTGATCTCCTCAGTCAGCTGACTAAGGCTGTAACTCTCCCCCACCAGTTTACAAACAATCCTCGTTAATTTCAACTATACAATAAATTAATATAAAATACAACGACAATAACTATATACAATAAAGAAAACAAAAGATAAGACACTCCTCATAAACGCTAATTACAAACTAAAAGTAAAGCAAAACAAAAATAAAATCATGAATTTATACAATTAAAAAAAAGATGCAACGTAATTTATTCAGTACATCGCCATAATCAAAGATAAATAAAAAAAAATGAATTACCACTTAAGAAAACATAAAACAACAGATAAGTTGAGATGAGGACACTCCGGATTATTCTTGTTCAGGTGTTTGGGTTAGTGGGACTTTAAGTTGTTCAATATGAACGGTCCTGCGCTTTTTGGGTTCTCTAATGCTCTCAATAGTTACAATATTATGTTCTCTTATTATTATCATCCTGAATGGTCCCTCGTATCGCTGTATCTCCTTACAGTTTAATCCCAACTTTCTATATACAATTGTCCCAATTTTTATCATTCCCTTCCTATCTGTGAGGTTTAAATTCTCCCCAGCTACTCTCCTGATTTTTCCCCCTCCAATTTTCCCAGGACTTTTTCCCATAGCTTTTTCCTAGTGACATGATTGTTGCTTATCTCGTCACAGTCCGACGCCGTGCCCTTATAGTCCCACCGAATTCCATCCCGAAAAGGATCTCAAACGGTTTCGGTACATCCCTTTATATACATGCGATCTCCTCAGTCAGCTGACTTCGAAGTGTGTATGTGTATAT
>NW_027113306.1:684316-689978 GCF_000696795.3 Halyomorpha halys | reverse complement strand
TTTTTTTATTTTATTTATTTTTTTTTATTAATTTTAGTATGTATGAGATCATTCACCACTATTACCTATTGCCCTCAACTGTGTAGCAGATTGTAATATCTATCAATAACTAAATCTATCATAAAAAAAAAAGTTAACAATGTAAAACTCAATAACTAATTTTGATTCACTAAATGACCATATAACTACTGGTACTTTTTCTTAAAACCATTTAATCACCTTGATTCATTATGTAACGACTGAAATCAGCTATATATATATGTTTAATTATATATATTATTAATTTATATATACTTAAATCTTTATTTTTATTATATTCTTATATCATTTTGTTTATATTGTATCCTTTAGTTGCTCTTTAGTTTTAAAGCTCTTTTCTTTTTATATTGTTCGTATAAGATATCAAGTTACTCATTGCTTATACTGTTGTATGTTGTATAATAATATGTTTATTATGTAATTTAATCTTATTTTTAATCAAGTTCAATCCATATGTATTACGAATTCATCTAATTATTATTAATTGTAAATTCATATCCTTATTATTCACTTCATATGTTCTTTCATTAATTTTTTTATTTTTATTTTAGTATTTTGTATTTATTAACATTTTATTATATATTACATTATATTTTTATTATAGAAATTAATTCGCAATGTACAGTTCTAGCTTATAAATCTTAGAAGCCTTCACAGCGCTTTATTAATAAAAAGTCTAATAAATTTCATTTATGTCTATCATTTGTTTTTGTTATTTTGGCACCGATCGATAGGTGTTGTCATTCTGTCTGACCATATTGGATGTAATTTTCAGAATATGTAAATAAAGTAAACGGGTGATACATCATAGTGCATTAATATTTATCATGCATATGCAACCTAGCGGTTCGAATAAAAAACAACAAAAAAATCTTTCCAAGCTCACTGTCTGATGAATTGAGACTGATGACGCACACATTTTCAAATACTATTCAGCATTATCCTGAAGGTGAATTTCTCCTGAGGAAGGATCAGGTACCCTCCAATTTAATCCTAGAATCGTATTCTGCCTTTCCTTTCGAAGGCAATCCATCATATTAGACCGGATACTTATTCAGATTCGAAAAATCCCTAAATTCCTCTGACCGGGATCTCTCTACCTGTTTGGAGACGCTATTTTTTTTTTTTTGTTTTTTTGTGCGGCAGGAGTAGTTTGAGCCACAAAAGGTCTTGGGAGCTCCCAGGTGAGATATAGTGACTATAAATCTGCAGACGCGACAAAAAGTCTTTGAGGCCTCGCCATCACCCCGCTATAGCACTGCCTCTTATGGTCGCTATAAAGGGGTCAGTTACTTCCAGCTCCAGCTACTGGATACTGTGCTGGAGGCGGCGCAGTCTCCTACACCAAGAACCGTTTATGTAGCTATTGCATTACTATATATAATTATATTTATCAAATCTCTAAATAATGTTCCATATAGAACCAGAGAAAAAAAAATTCTGGAAGATCTCTGATTGACCAGGTATAATATATGGTCTGAGAGCGGTCAAAGAAATACTTAAATAATAATTAAACTATTTATTATTAGCCAACGTTTCGCCCAACTTTGAAGATCTTCATCAGGACTAAAACAAGATACAATGCCTTAAATGAGGTAAACATAAATGAACATAGTAAATGGAAATATAAGAATAATAAAAGGTTTTGACAAGTAATGAAAACGGAAATAATAACAGATAAAAAAGGAAAAATATAAAATACAGTACACACAAATGATAGAAAAAGGAGAATAATAATAAGATCAAAAATAAAGGAAGATAATGAACATAAGTTATATTTGAAAATAATTTTAAAATAAGACGGATAACTATAGAGAGAAGGTATAAAAGAATGGAATAGATGGAATAGCGCAGATATGGTTGAGGACAAAAAAATGGAAAGAATCAACAAGGAAAATGTAATACAACTGTGAGAGAAAAAGAAAGAAGAAGAAAAAATATATAAACAAATATATGAGGAGAAAATGGTTAGGGGAGCGGTCAGTGAAGAACACAAATGAATTTTTTTTTTGAATTATTTATTTAATGTAATTTACAACTGTACAAAATAATACAATAGGTAAATATGTTGTATGTTTCATATACACTTGAAAATCTTGGGAAGGAACCATCCATTGGTGGTACTTCAAACATTAATTTAAATTAGAAGGTCCCGTGGCCATCTTCTTTTCAGACGCCTCGGAGGATTATCAGGGATTGTTAAGGATGAAAGATTAAGAATTAATGGGTTAGGATGGTTAAGGAGTTTGGAATGAAAAGACGTATGTCTGTTTTGGGCCAAATCTGCAACGAATGGGATGTTAAGGTCTTTGTGAATGAGTTTATTTGTAACATAATAAGGAGCATCAAGGATTTTACGTAGGATTTTGGATTGTAACGATTGGATGCGGGAGGAATTTGATGGTTTGGTGGGGCCCCAGAGCTCAATTCCATATGTCCAAATTGGTCTGATTATCGTAGTGTATACTAATTTTTTGTAGTGAATGGAAAGTTTAGAGCGTTTGTCAAGTAAGTGTTGTAGCAATCGGAATCTACGAGCAGTTTCTTGTCGTTTAAGCATTGTGTGTGGATTTTCAAGATGGAGTCCTAAGTAGCGAATCTATTCAACAGGCATTAGTGGTGTATTTAGAAAGGATACTGTAGGACAGGAGGGCAGAGGTTTACGACGGAGAGTAAAGGTGATCTGATGGGCTTTATTTTGATTCTCCAGTTTTTATACTATTCTTCAATAGATGTTATGTGTGCCTGTAGTGTTTGTGATGCATTAGTTGGGTTGTTGTTTACAGAAAGTATACATGTGTCATCAGCGTATGTTGTTAGGACTGTGGTAGGGTGGGTTGGGATGTCAGCTGTATAAACCGTATAAAGAATGGGACCTAAGATACTACCTTGAGAAACACCAGCGGACTGAGAAAAGAGATATGAGTAGGCTAGGTTATGACAAATGAATTAAAAAAAACTTATTAGTGCCAATGTTTTGGTCAGAATTTCTAGCCCTCATCCTGGATGAGATTCCAAAACCAACTGTTATAGCTTTTTGTGATAGTATTTGATAGTAGTAATCATAATGTTGTGTTAATTGTAAAATGTTTTACCATTTTAAATGCTATAAGTAATGTATTGTGAGCAGCCCTATTTGAAGTCATGTTAAATGCATAAGAGCTCCTACCGGATTTTCTGAGAAACTTGTTTTATAACCTTTCCTTCAAAAACTTGATATTGTTTTTTACTTATAAGTTTTGATTAAAGTAATTTATTACAACATTCCTAAAATGAAAGTTGGAAGTTTGACTACTGAGTGCCTTCTTGATCTTCTAACTTATGAGGAAGAGCTAATTGACAACTGTCATTACATTATTATTGTTGTCATCCATTGCTTTAGTATTACTACGATTGGAGTTCTGGCAATGGTCAGATTCTCCACTCAAGTTGAGTGTTTGCGGCTTTAGCGCACTTGCTCAGCCTCCACTGACTCACTACCAGTGATGCGGCGAGAGGGATGCGCTGGGATCTTTTGAGCTCTGTTCTAACCTTCACACGTGGGGGATAGAGTGGGCTCAGGGATCCTCAGGTCGATTGTGTAAATATTGTATATTAGAGTGTAAGTGTGATTAGAGATTATTTGATTTTCATACATATAGTATGATTATGTTCCTTTTGTTTATTCTTCTGTTTGTATATATTTTAAGAGACTTTTTCATTCATTTATTTTATTTTATTATAGTATGCATGAGATCATTCATCACTATTACCTATTGCCCACAACTGTGTGGCAGATTGTAATATTTATCAATAAATAAAAGTATTTAATAAAAAAAATACTACGATCAAGTCTCAAACTACGAACAAGTAACCTAACAGAACAAAAAAAATTATGACAAGCTCAAATGGTCTGTTGCGTGACGTTATTTTCCATTTAACAGACCTACTAACAGACTCTCAGCCATGTTATATGTTATATCGTTTTAACATGCAAAAAGAAGGAAATATTTCTCCATTTAACATGAGTTTTTCCATTTAACAAGTTAGACTGAAGGTCATGAATACCCCTAATATTTCTTGCTACATATTTCCTTATAAGCCGCTCCTACGTCTCTGAACCTTTAAAGTAAATCATAACCTAGCCTACTCATCTCTCTTTTCTCAGTCCGCTGGTGTTCCTCAAGGTAGTATCTTAGGTCTCATTCTTTATACGGTTTATACAGCTGACATCCCAACCCACCCTAACACAGTCCTACATACGCTGAGGACACATGTATACTGTCTGTAAACAACGACCCAAATAATGCATCACAAACACTACAGACCCACATCTCGAAAAGAGACTTACTTGGAATCCACACACAAGACTGAAACTGCTCGTAGATACCGTTTGCTACAATACTTACATGGAAAACGCTCTAAACTTTCCTATCACGACAAAAAATTAGTATACACTACAATAATCAGACCAATTTGGTCATATGGAATTGAGCTCTGGGGCTCCACCAAACCATCAAATTCCTCCCATATCCAATCCTTACAATCCAAAATCCTACGTAAAATCCTTGATGCTCCTTATTATGTTACAAATAAACTCATTCACAAAGACCTTAACATCCCATTCGTTGCAGATTTGGCCCAAAACAGATATGCCTCTTTTCATCCCAAACTCCTTAACCATCCTAACCCATTAATTCTTAATCTTTCATCCTTAACAATCCCTGATAATCCTCCGAGACGTATGAAAAGAAGATGGCCATGGGTCCTTCTGATTTAAATTAATGTTTGAAGTACCACCAATGGGTGGTTCCTTCCCAAGATTTTCAAGTGTATATGAAACATACAACATATTTACCTATTGTATTATTCTGTACAGTTGTAAATCACATTAAATAAATAAATAAAAAAAATATTTCCTGAGAGGACTAGACCGAGGGGAGCTTCGGTAGAAGCAGAGCTAATCCGTTTTTGCATACGGTATAAGTTATTAGCTGGATAAAGAGGAGCCTTAACAAAAAAGGACACATCCTTGGAGTATCCTGTACCGTGAGGGTTCCAACACGTGCTTCACGCCGCCGCGTCTCCTCCAACTCGATCAATAGCCGGCGAAAAAACGGTGGGTCAAAGAAATTGAGAGCTAGCTGCTTTTTTCGGATACCTTGAACTCGGAATTCTCCGTATTATTCAAATTATATACGAATCGTAGTTTTTGATAGAAACAAATCAATTTAAATACCGTTATACAACTGTAGTCTGTTCAGTGGTTTTTGGTAATATGATTAGGGTTCTAAACATCGATATTGGTAGCGTATACTAATATATGCGCATATATATTAGATGAATGGATCGTATTGTGCATTAGCCTGAAGAAAAAAAATTAATTATTTTATCCCAATTTTTTATTACTTTAATGAAAACTACCTATAACTACTAATTGATGAGTCTGAATATAGTTTAGGGAAATACAAAATACCGGCTGTTTGAAATTTTATTTTATTTTTTAAAATTTATTTATTGATATTTACACGTAAAATCCTTGATGCTCCTTATTACGTCACGAATAAACTCATTCATAAAGACCTTAACATCCCATTCGTTGGAGATTTGACCCAAACCAGATATGCGTCTTTTTATTCCAAAC
>NW_027113306.1:683177-683881 GCF_000696795.3 Halyomorpha halys | reverse complement strand
TTTGTAATGGAAGTATTGATATCTGGTTCGGGCTAGATCGGTTACAAATGGAACATTAAGGTCTTTGTGGATGATTTTATTTGTGACAAAGTAAGCAGCTTTAGGATTTTACGAAGGATTTTGGATATGAGAGGAACTCAAAGGTTTAGTGGAGTCTTTTGTAATGAATTGGAAGTTTAAACCGTTTGTCTATTAAGTGCTGTAGTAGTCGACGTGCAGTTTCCTGACTTTTCAGTCTGGTATGATGATTCCAGGTTAGTCGTTTGTCCAGATGTAGTCCAAGGTAGCGGATCTGTTAAACAGGGGTAAGGGCAACATTATTGAAGTATACTGTAGGGCAATCAGCAGGTTTACTATGGGTTTGTTGTACAATTTACCATAGGTTTGTTTGTTTGGTTTTGTTTAGTAGTGCCAAACTTCATTGGTCATCAACGTCATTTATATTTTATTTATGATTGGAGAAGTTTGTCGGGGGGTGCGGTCAGCAAAGAACAACATAAATAAACAAAACCATATTTATTTATGATTGGAGAAGTTTGTCGGGGGGTGCGGTCAGCAAAGAACAACATAAATAAACAAAACCATATTTATTTATTTATGTTGTTCTTTTATTATTCTGTACAGTTGTAAATCACATTAAATAAATAAATAAAAAAAATATTTCCTGAGAGGACTAGACCGAGGGGAGCTTCGGTAGAAGCAGA
>NW_027113306.1:668290-681102 GCF_000696795.3 Halyomorpha halys | reverse complement strand
CTACGGCATTTGCGACTGGAGGTACCCCAGGGCTTCACATCCTTTTTAATAATTTTTAATTTATTCCTTGGGGGTTTCGTTCCACAAAAAGTGCCATTTATCTTTGACTTCCTTTACAAGAAGATTAAATTTTAAAAAATTGAATAAAATTGTAAAAAATTTGATTAAATTGTATTTCGGGAACTATTGATATTCACTACCAATATTTGGCCAACTCATATCAATATATCTCGAGAACTATTGAACGTAAATAGCTCTATTAGGGCTTATATTTTAGCAAATTTACTCTTCTTTAAATGATACTTTCTTAGATTTTCTATTGTTTTAGATAGTTGTAGAGATACAGAGCTACGAATAAAAAAATAATTATTTTTTTTTATTCCCTTACCTATACTTGAAAGACTCGTCAATTTTGATTAGTAATTATACATAGTTTTCATTAAAATAATCATAAATTGGATTGTAATAATTGATTTTTCTCCTCTTGAGCTCCGATCCCAGAATAAAAAAAGTCCCCAAAAATATTAAATTTGGGGACGTATACAGGTGAGGGGGGGGGGAGGCAAGATTTTTAACTTTTTCATTTATCTGTTTGGTTTTGATGTCAATAACCTGAGAATTACATAGGATGAATTTGTTGTTTTTTCTTTTCCAACCCTAAAAGTCATAAATAATTCATAAGGTTAAGAACAAGTGTAACAACGTCCAAAATAGTGTTAGCTCTCACTGCCAGCTTTAAATCAGTAATGGACACAACTTATATAACAGTTCTCTCCAGCCCTAGGAGTGCGCAAGGTGTGTATTAGATATGTAAATCCTGTTGCTGGAGGCTAGTTCCAAAAATAGCTCCAGTCTGCAACCTGGAGCTGACTGACCTCCAATTATAGCCTGTAGCTTCTTCTCCTCCTTCCAGGTATTTTAATTCTACTTCGCCTGCACACCTGAGGATTTCGTGTGTTCTGGTACCGTTAGCGCATAACTTTCGTTGGAACTATCACTGCCTGCGGTTTGAGGCGATCGTTCGTAAAACATGTTACACTGTGAAAATTAAAACTTTTATATTTTATTCAAAAAATTATTTTATATAATTTATTCAAGTTCTTGAGACTGGTATTTATCAATTAAATAAATCGAAAGGTATCCTTATTAAGTCTCAACATTAATAAAGCAGCAGATTATGATGCTGATGAATATTAATTATGTTATAGACCTAAGAATAAGAAAGAATTATTAAAACCAATTTTTTTAAAATTATTTATTTAATATAATTTACAACTGTACAAAATAATACAATAGGTAAATATGTAGTATGTTTCATATACACTTGAAAATCTTGGGAAGGAACCACCCATTGGTGGTACTTCAAATATTAATTTAAATTAGAAGGTCCCGTGGCCATATTCTTTTCAGACGCCTCGGAGGATTATCAGGGATTGTTAAGGATGAAAGATTAAGAATTAAAAGGGGTTAGGATGGTTAAGGAGTTTGGAATGAAAAGACGCATATCTGTTTTGGGCCAATTCTGTAACGAATGGGAAGTTAAGGTCTTTGTGAATGAGTTTATTTGTAACGTAATAAGGAGCATTAAGGATTTTACGTAGGATTTTGGTATTTTATATTGTTAAATATCTAGTCATGTTTTTTTTTTTGCCGAGAGAAATGTAGATAGCCCCGCTTGGGTGTACTGTATGTTATTGGTTTATATAAATGATTTTTTTTTTTTTAAACCAATTTAAAGGACAAAATTGAAACAAAAAGTTAATCGTGATTGATATATAAATTTCCGTGTTTAAATTATCCAGCTATCTATATAGGTGAAACAAAGCAATTGTGGGGGGATAGAATATATCAACACAGTAATAATACAAGAAATAAAGAAAAGGATCCCAATAAAACAGCACTAGTGCAGCTTGCAGCTAAAAACCAACTCATTTTTGATTTTGATAACGTATTCAAAAGAAAAATACCTGAGTCAATTTATATATCAGGGAACATCAATTATACAGTTAATTTTAAAACAGATACTAGGAATTTAAACCAACATTATGCAGATATTTTAAGTAAAATAAATTTATGAGAAAAAATTTTGTTATTATTTACAATTAATTTTAAAATGAATTTAATAATTGGAATAAATAAAAATTGAGACCAAATAATAGTGGATAGTGTAGTTTTAATCTAAAATTAAAGTTTTAAAAATTAATGAAGTTCTAAAAAAATAAATAATTAATTTGATTTTCTATTAATTCTGGCATTAGGAGAAATTCGTGGTATTCACTATTTCGCCCACTGCACATGACGAGTGGCCACAGGACGCAGAAGTAACTGCGGCACCGAAACTTCCAACCCAGTCATCAAAATAAGCAATTTCCTAATATAAAGAAATAATTCAATTAACACACTAACTACAGTTTGCCTCCTCAGGGATTTTATTTGCTCTTAAAAGAGAGCGAGAGAGAAATACTTTATTCATCTATGCTGCCCAAATACATCAGGTTGCTGCATACACAGCATACTAATCAATCTGTAATCAGACATAAATAAATTACATATAATTACATAATATAAAAAAATAGAAAGAAAACAGTTTTTTTTCCCCTACAGATTCCTTTTATATTCAATTTCAGTCTATACGCTAAATAGAATTATTTCATTTCATTCTTTTTTTTTCTTTTCTTTTTCTGTTCCTTCAATTTCACAATTTTTAATTTACCCGATCAACAAATTCACTCTCCCGAATTTACGCTTTCAGATCCTCTCCAGTGACCCGCTAAACAAATCCACAATTAATATTAGTCACAGCAGTAGACCAGTTTACCAAAAACCAAACAAATAAATACATTCTACGAGAACAAGACTAACACATAGATTCAAAGGAAAATATAATAAAAAGCCGGTTACAAGAAACACTTGAATGGATAAATAAGTTTTAAATAAATAAATGAATAATAGTACTAATAAAATAAAATAATTTAATGAATAAATAAGTTAAAACACACAAATTGACAGGTCCACAAATTAAAATAAATAAATAAAACAATGAATAATCTCCGAACTAATTCCAATGCAGGTGATGGTGTATGATCCTCAGGGAGTCAAAAATAATATTTTCCGCCAAGATCGCAATATCCCCGATGCTAACACCTAGGCCTTCTAAGAAGCTCCTTGTTCTATCTGGAATTGTTCCGCGAGTTCTCTATAACAAAACAATAAAATAAATAAATAAATAAAATAAAATAAAAGCAAATTGGATAATACACAACTATTAACATAATATTCCTAGCTCATTGCACTCTCCCGAATTCATGCTTTCAGATCCTCTCCAGTGACACGCTAAACAAATTCACTATTAGACGGCAATGTGAGATCAGACCATTAATAATAGTCACAGCAGTAGATCAGTTTACCAAAAAACAAACAAATGAATACATTTTACGAGAACAAGATTAAACAATAGATGGATAAATAACTTTAAAAAAAAAGTAATAGTACTAATAAAATAAAATAATTTAATGAATAAATAAGTTAAAACATATGTACAACATTGATATATGTTGATTTATAACCAGAAAAGTCTCACAATTTCAACACCCCTTTTCCAAACTAATTTAAAAGTATAATCGGGGTACCTGAAGTTCGGCACAAGGAGGTCTCGATGTAAAAAATATTTGTGACAGGTTGTCAAGGAGTGAATGGTATCTTCCTTTTAGTACAAGAGCCGGGAAGAAAACAAGGCAGTTATCTCACCCCAATTTTCGATTACTACTACTAATAAAAACTATGTATAATTACTAGTCAAAATTGATGAGTCTGCCCAGTATATGTAGAGGGATTAAAAAATGGCGGCTGTTTCAAAAAACTTTAAAAAAACATTGATTTTTCATTCGGAGCTCTATATCTTAAAAACTACCAACAATACTAGAAAATCTAAGAGAACATTTTTTAAAGAAAATATAATTTTCTGAAATATTAGTCCTAAAAGAACTATTTACGTTCAATAGTTCTCGGGATATAGCTTTTTAAGAAACAAAATTTCTTAAGAATCTACTAAAAGATTAGTAGTTAGTTAATTTATTTTGAGAAGTCTATATCTCAGGAACTATGTGACGTACAGATGTCTATTAGTACTCAAATTAAAGCTAGTTTAATAGACTATGAAGAAGTTTATGACCTTTACCTTCGTAGGAATAGTAGTTTTCATGATATTTGCTAAAATAAATTGATTTATGGTTGTTCGGACAATAATTTTTATTTATGAAAAACTTCATTTCAGAAACCATTGGACGTACTGATGTCTGCCAGCGCTCAAATTAAAACTAGTTAAATTTACTATAAAATAGTTTATTATGTTTATCTTTATAGGAGTAGTAGTTTTTATGATATTTGACTAAATAAACTCACAAAATATTAATTTTTAGTTGTTCGTATAAAATGTTGGATTTTTGAAAAATATATATCTCTAGATCCATAAGATGCACATATGTCTGCCAATACTCAAAATAAAGGAAATTTAACTAACTATAAAGTAGTTTATGGCACTTATATTCGTAGGGGTAGTAATTTTTATGATATTCACATATCAAAATAAATTTGACAAATGAAAATTTGTCTGAACAACTATAAATCAATTTATTTTAGCAAATTTCATGTAAACTATTACTCTTACGAAGATTAACATCATAAACTATATTATAGCTTATTAAACTAGCTTTAATTTTAGTGCTAATAGACGTCTGTACGCCAAATGGTTTTTGAGATATAGATTTTTCAAAATAAATTCACCAAGTACTGATTTTTCAGTTTGTCCAATACAACAATTTTATGAAATGTTGTTTTTTAAAAAGCTATATCTCGAGAACTATTTAACGTAAATATCTCTTTTAGGGCTAATCTTCAAATGAAGTACTCTTAGATTTTCTTGTGTTGTTCCTACTTTTTAAGATATAGAGCTCGGAATGAAAAATTAATTTTTTTTATCGCTTTCAAACAGCTGCCATTTTTTATTGCCCCTACCTATACTTGGCAGACTCATCAATTTTGACTAGTAATTATACCTAGTTTTCATCAAAGTAATCAAAAATTGGGGTGAGATAACTGCCTTTTATCTCCTCTTGGGCTCTTGTACTATATTCTTTGGAGTTACATAGCGGGCAGTTTTCGATATAATCATGCGTCCATGGTTTTACTCTTAAATTGAGTAATTTTGCTGAAAATCTACTGCATCGATACCAAATCAAAATTATCATTATGATGGCGTCTCTGTTTCAGCCACACATAACCCTGTATTTTTTTTCACGATTACTTTGTTTTTCAGATTCCTTTACTCAAAGTCTTACAGTGGTTGGTAACATTTGAAGGATCAACATTAACTCAAAAACATTACTCAAATATTTTCTCAATAATTAATTTAAATAGTAGTTTAAAATAAAAATCGTTGATATGGTCCTTAATAACAAGGATAGAGCAAGAAGAGGATGGGTTGGAACCGAAGGACATCAACATGAAGAGCAAGAAGAGGACGAACGCTTCCACGCACGGACGCCTTCCACTTCTTTGTTTTATTTGCCCTGAGCAACCCCTGGCTTCGATCCGTTGACTTCTTCCAGATCAGAGCGGCCAAAATTGTTTGTTTCTCAGCAAAAATATATTAGGCTGATATTGAGACAAAGGTATTTGACCAGGGCAGAGTATCATTTAATTTATTTTTTTATTTTAAAATATTGAGCGGTGCGCGTTTAATAAAACTTTTACTTACCATCCAGCATAATATTTTTAAAAAAAATAATCATTTTTAATTTTTTTTAAATATAATTTATTTATTGTTATTTACAACTGTATACACATATATACAACAAGTAAATTTGCCGTAGATGACATAGTGACATGATACAAACCTGTGGAGAATCTTCCCACTGATAGAACTCCAATAACATTTCTAGAGGAGAAGATCTCGAGGCCATCTTCTTTTCAGACGCCTAGGAGGATTGTTAGGTAATGAAGGAGAAGCCAGGTTAGAAACAAGTGGATTTGGGTGGTTGAGAAGTTTATTATGGAAGGATTGGTATCTGGTTCTGACCAAATCGGCAACATATGGAACATTGAGGTTCTGATGGATGACTTGATTTGTGACAAAGTAGGAGCATTAAGAATTTAAAATAATATTAAAACTGAAAGAAGAAAATGATGAACCGAAAAAATAAAAAACTTATTTTTCTGGTGCTATGAAAAGTCATATTTCAGGACATCTTGATGTAAGAATGAAAAATATAAATTTTGTTCCTGCCAAGAATACAACAATAAATAAAAATACAACAAATCATAACGAAGCTCCAACGCAATCGGGGAAGAATTTTGTCTCCTTTAGCTATTCATAAAATTTGTTAATATTCATTTTAATTCTTATCAATTTTTTTTTTTTTAATATATATTTATTGGTATTTACAACTGTACATTATATATATTTAGTAAATCTGATCTAAGTTAAATAGGAGTGTTACAGGCGTGTAGAGGAACTACCCATTGGTAGTACTCTAATGACATTTTACATTAGCTGGTCTCGTGGCCATCTTCTTTTCAGGCGCCTCGCAGGATTGTCAGGAATGGAAGAGGATGCAACAAGGGAAATTAGAAACTCGGGGGGTTGAGTGGTTAGAGAGTTTATAATGGAAGGAGTGATATCTGGTTCGGGCTAGATCGGTTACATAGGGAACATTAAGGTCTTTATGTGTGATTTTATTTGTGACAAAGTAAGGAGCATTGAAGATTTTATAAATTGTTAAGGTTAAAAACTTTTTTTCTTCCTAAGGGGTTCATGATCTTTAGTTTAACATTTTAAAGCGTGTTAAATGGAAAAATATCATGTTAAATGGAGAAATATTTCCTTCTTTTACCATGTCAAAGCGATATAACATATAACATGGTTGAGAGTCTGTTACTAGGTCTGTTAAATGGAGAATGACGTCACGCCACAGACCAGCTGAGCTCGAGATCATTTTGTTTGTTGTAGTAACAAGAAATGCAGTATTATACATATTATTTCCTCGTAGCTTGTGTTAGTATTGTTTTGAATGTTTTTATAATTAATACATATAATTATGACAATAATTATAATGTAATGACAGTTGTCAATTAGCTCATTTTGATTCCCTACCTCACAAGATCAACAAGGCACTGAGGGGCCATATTTTCACACAACTTCCACTTTAGGCATGTTGTAGTAAATTACTATAATAAAAACTTAGAAATAAACAATAACATGAAGTTTTGGAAGGAAAAGTTATAAAACAAGTTGCTCAAAAAATCCGCTAGAAGCTCTGCTGCATTTAACATCATCTTAAATAGGGCTGCACACAATTCTATACTTATAACATTTAGCATGGTAAAACATTTTTCATTTAACTCATCATGAATAATCCTGTAGGACAACGTTTCGGGTCAATTATCCCATATCCATACCTTTACAATCTTGTCATATTTTCAATTTCACTATTTAAATCAAAATCCCTTCAAATTACCTTTACCCTAAGTCGTAAACCTACTGACTGCCCTACAGTATATTTCAATAATGTTGCCCTTACCCCTGTTGAACAGATCCGCTACTTTGGACTACATCTGGACCAATGACTAACCTGGAATCCTCACACAAGACTGAAAAAACAGGAAACTGCACGTCGATTTGGACTATTACAGTAGTTACTAAACAAATGGTCCAAACTTCCAATCCATTACAAAAGACTGATTTACATAACAATTTTAAGGCCTATCTGGACATACGGCGTTGAGCTTTGGGGCTCCACTAAACCTTCGAATTCCTCTCGTATCCAATCCTTACAATCCAAAATCCATCGTAAAATCCTAAATGTCATTTGTAACCGATCTAGCCAGAACCAGATATTAATCCTTCCATTACAAACTCCCTAACCACTCAAACCCATTAGTTTCTACTCTTGCTTCATCTTTTATTCCGGACAATCCTCCGAGGCGTCTGAAAAGAAGATGGCCTCCAGACCTTATATTGTAAAAATGTTTTTAGACTGCTACCAATGGGTAGTTACTCTACATTCTTGTACCATACTATTATGATTTCCTCAAATTTACTTGATGTATTTATGTACAGTTGTAAATATCAATAAATAAATTAATATAAAAATAAAACTATTTAAATCATGTCGACCATATTTACTGCTGTTTTACACGAGGCAGTATAAAAAAAATTTTCAACCGTGATATATGGATGGCATGATTTCAATAGTGAAATTGAAAATATAATAAGATTGTAAAGCTGCATGAATATGGGACAATTGTCCCGAAATGTTGTGCAACAATGAGGACAAATATAAAATAGATTCGTCTTTGGAAGCTTTCTAACCTCAACAATTTATAAAAATTAATATAATCCAATTCCTAAAAAGAAAATCTAGAATCTTCAGTAATGTTAATGTAATTAAAAATTAATTAATTTTAATGTTTTGACGCAGCCGCCATTTTTTATTCCCCTTTCTTTTGCTTTGCAGACTCATCAATTTTTACTAGTAATTATTCCTAGTTTTCATTAAAGTAATCAAAAATTGGGGTGAGATAACTGCCTTTTTTGTCCTCTTGGGCTCTAGTACTTAAACGCCCACTGTTGGCGAACACATACGCGCCCACTGTTAATGAATCCATGACTAATTACGAATTAGTTACGATTATTCTTAATAGTTCTAAGTTCGGTCGGGTTTGAAACATGGCAATTATCATTCTTATTTAATCTAGCACTAGAATATGTTATTGAAAATGCAATGAACACCGAAAAGGGTTTAACTTTGGGTGGCGAAATACCCGTTATTGGGTATGCTGATGAATTAGTATTGTTGGGTGAGGACAAAGAAACTATAAAAATAAATACAACTGCGTTCATGAAATCCCGTCAGCAACTAGGATAAATACGGATAAAACAAAATATATTGTTAGCGGAAGAAACAGGGGAAATTTCGGTGATAAGATAAGATGTAGGAAAAAATACATTTGAGCAGATGGAAAGATACAAGTATTTAGGTTCTATAAGTGACTAGAAAAAACTAAATTGATGGGGAAATGAAAACAAGATTGAAAATGGGAAATACTTATTATTTTCAGTTTCGAAAATTCTTATCTCGCACCTAAGGGTTTAGTAATTAAGGGGGTTAAATAATTAATTTTATCGATACTACTCATCACTTTTGCCTAGTAACTGTACATAATTTTCATTAAAGTAATAAAAATTGGGGTGAAATAACTAACTTTTTTCTTCTCCTCTTGACCTCTTTTATTATTTACAATAGGTCTCTGGGCCACTGCCGTTTCAACCTTCGGGGAAAATAGTATTGATGGCTAATGGTAAGGATTGTGCTAGGGGTTTAAGACGATGAATGGAATGTAGTGAGTTTGAAGCAACGAATAGAATATTTTTTTTCTAACGTTTTGAAACACTTTAGGTGGTAAAATACCGGTGCTTGGATATACTGATGATTTAGTATTATTGAGTGAGGACAAAGAATCTATAGAACTAAATATAACCGTGTTAATATACTCCAGTAAGGAACTAGGTCTTGAAATAAATATGGATAAAATAATATGCATGGTTAGCAGTTGAAACGCGAGCGATTTCGATGATATTGATATAGGAGGAAATACGTATGAACAGGTAGATAGGTTTAGAAACTAGAAAAAACGAAATTGATGAGGAAATAAAAGCAAGTTGAAGGCAGGTAATGCTTAATATTTTTCAATTTGGAAACTGCTTAGCTCGCGCTTTCTTTCCAAAAACTAAAATTCACAAAATTATTATCATTCCCACTGTTCGAAACAGCGCATACAGATTTTTGGGAAATTAGGGTTTAGGTAAATTCTTCTTACCGAAAAAGGATGAGTTAAACGACGAATTTTGCAGAATCAGTGGCAATTTTAGTGTTTAGATATAGGGAAAAACACATTTGAAAAGGTGAACAGGTGGAGAGGTTCAAGTATTTAGGTTCTATATTACTAGAAAAAAACGAAATTGATGTAGAGATGAAAGAGAGGTTAAAAGGTGGGAAATGCTTGTTATTTTGAAATTTCTTAGCTTGCGCATTCTGTCCAAAAACTTGACAAAACTATTATCCTTCATACTGTTCTTCAAGGATGCGAAATTTTGCCTCTTACACCAAGTGAAGAACAGCAGCTTAAGGTTTTTGAAAATAAATTATTACGTAAAATGCTCATACGGAAAAAGGATGAGTTGACGGAATAATTTAGAAGAATTAAGGGGGCCACACCCGGTAAATATTTTTTTTTTTTTTTTTTTATTTATTTGTTGATATTTACAACTGTATAAAAAAATACAACCAGTAAGTTTGATCATAATGACATAATGATATGATACAGGATGTAGAGAAACTACCCAGTAGTAGAACTCTAAAAACAGTTTACAATATAAGGTCACAAGGCCATCTTCTTTTCAGGCGCCTTGGAGGATTGCCAGGAATGGAAGAGGAAGCAAGGTTAGAAACGAGTGGATTTGGGTGGTTAGGGAGTTTATTATGGAATGAATAATATCGGGTCCGGGCTAGATCGGTTACATAAGGGACATTTAGGTCTTTATGGATGGTTTTATTAGTAACAAGATAAGGAGCATTGAGGATTTTACGAAGAATTTTGAATTGTAAAGATTGGATACGAGACCCGGTAAATATAATTTAGATTATAGAATCGCGGCTAATAAGATGGGCGTGTAAGGTTGTGGGACTTGAGTAATGTATAGATCCCTAAAATGTTAATAAACACTGAACCGAATGCTAAACGTTGGTGGAGTAGATCAAAACGTAGATGGGAGGATTACATTAAAAGTGATTTAGTAGATTTGAGCAGATGTATGTTAAATACAATTGGTGGCATCAAACCTTCGGGTTCGTTAAGCCTTTATTATAATGTATAAATAAAAATTTATCGGCATTCTATAATTACATTGAACCTATCTTTGTCATTTACAATTTCACCATTTATAGCATTGTAATTGCTATTATAAATTAACTACTATAAGGAAACCGTTCTACCAAAGCTACTAAAATATGTGTAATAAAACTTTACCTTTTTACGACTACGGGTGTAACAATTAATATTTATTGCTTCAAATATATCTATCGGTGCCTGGGTGGCTTCTACAGTGATCTTCTTAGGAATATTTTATTGATTCGTTTTAGCGAGAAGTCCAAGAAACTTGTTCGTTTGGTTTAAATTCAGATAAATAGATGCTCGGTGAAATGGCCACGTATTCATAACTCGTTTTTTAAAACAACATAAAATTTATTTAGATAAGGGCCAATCTAAAGTAAATCAACTTATGATGGTTGTAAAAAGTTTTTTTTTTGCTTCTATACTAAGGAAGGTCGGGATCGTCATATCACTCGCTAGACAAATTTACGTGATTATAATAGGGGTATTCATGATCTATGTTAAAGCGTGTTAAATGGAAAAACTCGTGTTAAATCGAAAAAAAATGGCCTTCTTTTGCGGTGGTAAAACGAAATAACATTTAACATGGCTGAGAGTCTGTTACTTGGTCAGTTAAATCGAGAATGACGTCACACAATAGACCAGTTGAGATCGCCGCCATATTAGTTGTTGTGACTTTCAATACAGTTGTCAATTAGCTCATCTTCATTCTCTTCTTCACAAGTTTGAAGATCAATAAGACACTCATAAGCTAAACTTTCACACAAATTCCACTTTTCACTCACTCTAGGCATGTTTTAATTAATTACTTAAATCGAAACTGAAGTAAACAATAACATAAGGGTCTGGAAGGAAGGTTATAAACATAAAGGCTTATACAACAAGTTGCTGAGAAAATCCGCTAGGGACTCTTATGCATTTAACGTTTAACATGACTTCAAATAGGGCTGCTCACAATCCTATAGTTATAACATTTAACATGGTAAAACATATAACATTTAACACAACATCATGAATACCCCTACTAAGGCTTGGTTGACTTCATCAAAATCCTGAATGCTCCTTACTTTGTCACAAATAAAATCTTCCATAAAGACCTACATGTTCCATATGTAACTGATCTAGCCTGAAACAGATAATATAAAAAATATTAAATATTAATCACATTTACTTATTTGATTTATAGTTTAAATTAAATCTGTGCCACTGCAAAACTTTTTAAGGAAACACTGATACTAGACCAACAGTTGTGCAAGGAGGTGATTTTATAAGAATCTACTGCTAGATTTTTACTCAACAACGGGTACCCACTTCATGGGGCTGGGTGGACCCTAGAGGGCTCTCTAACCCACACCTCTGACTCACGACTACTATGAAACATAAAATAATTGTCTGCCACAGACGGAATCGAACCCGCATTCTTGATGTTATTAGCACAGTACTATACCACTGAACCACTACAGTTGTAAATTTGGAGAAAAAAAAAAGTTTAAAAGGTATCGTTTTTATTTTGGAAATCTAAATATTTTTTATTTATATTGCCCATATACAATTAAGAAGAGGGCTACGTGAGAAAAAATATTACACATTTCATTATCTGATAATCCTACTGAGCGTCTGAAAAGAAGACGTTTTTTTAAAAATTTTATGTTTTTTAAAAATACTTTTTTTATTTATTGATAGATATTACAATCTGTCACACAGTTCTGGGCAATAGGTAATAGTGATTAATGATCTCATACATACTAAAATAAAGTAAAATAAATGAATAAAAAAAAAAGAAAAAAAAACTCTCTTAAAATATATACAAACAGAAGAATAAACAAAATGAACATAATCAAACTATCTGTATGAAAAATAAA
>NW_027113306.1:665440-667605 GCF_000696795.3 Halyomorpha halys | reverse complement strand
ATTTATTCTGTAATTGTAGCCATGAGTCAACCCTGTGGGTACCCACACTCAGCCTCTATATAGTGGGTACCCTTAATTGGGGAAACATTTCTTCAACAAATTACCTCCTTAAAAAATCATTGTTCCAAAAACCGTTCTTCCATGCTTAAGTACTGAACACCTGACTTTTCATATTTTTTCTGGTTTTACTCATTGCCAAATACTGTCCTCTATAGAAACCATTTATAAATAATTTTGAATTTTGAATAAAACTTTTTTTAATAATATTTTACTTCAATCTTCAAGGTTCTCATATTTCGGATCATTGAACTTTTCACGTATTCCAATTACTAGGTGTGTCTCTGCCTGTATACCCCCTGTAACGAAGTCCCTGTCTATAAGAGATATTCAGAAATGTTGAAGATTAGATTATGCTCCTTCTAGAAATGTTGTTGGAGTTCTATCAATAGATAGATTTTTCACATGTCTGTATCATCACTAACACCAAATATTTTTAATACAGATGCAAATACCAATAAATAAATAAAAATAAAATAAAAACCTACCTGTATGAAACAATAGTTTTGTTTGCAACATTTCCGAATTAAATTGATGTGAATTGATCCATAGTGGATTCCTATGTTTTAATTAGAATATTATTTACGTGTCTAGGATATGCTAGGCAATGTAGGATTGCTACTTGCACAAGTTCACGTATAATCGACACATGGAAGTTCAGTCTTACTGTGTGGTATTCAACTTAACGACTTCAGTCCAATTTGCGGTATCGTAAATTCTTCTTCAATGATCCTTCTGTCATACTAAAAATGCCGTTAGCACGGAAGAGTGCACCCTGCGACGTCAACAATCTTGCCTTAAGTGTTTTGTCATAAAACATTGACATTATATTCTCGTTAGTATAACTGTCTTCTAAGTCAAAGAGAAAATCTTCTTGGTTATTCACAGTTCTTCAAGGTTCTCAACCCGTCTTTGGTGTTAGTACAAGAGCCCAAGAGGAGAAAAAAGGCAGTTATCTCACCCCAATTTTTGATTACTTTAATGAAAACTATGTTTAATTACTAGTCAAAACTGATGAGTCTGCCAAGTATTGGTAGGGGGAATAAAAATTGGCTGCTGTTTCAAAGCAATAAAAAAAAAATAGTTTTTCATTCGGAGCTCTGTATCTTAAAAAGTAGGAACAACACAAGAAAACCTAAGAGAACGTCATTTAAAGAAGAGTGAATTGGCTAAAATATGAGCCCTAATAGAGTTATTTACGTTAAATAGCTCTCGAGATATAGCTTTTTAAAAAGCAACATTTAATAAAAATATGGAACGTACTGAAAGTGGTTGTAATAACATTAATCACAACTAATAATAAAATGCCTAAACAACACAAAATGGGTCTGGTAATACGAGATGAATACTTTTTTATTCGAAGATTTTATTCGATTGACGAGAGACGAATACATTTTTATTCGAATAAAATTATAACTAAACAATCCGAATACTTTATTATTCGAATATTTAAAATACTATTTAAATTGAATAAAAAATTAGTCGAATGAAAAATTAGTTGAATACATATTATTCGAATAACAATTTGATTTTTTTTTTTTAAATTCACTTATCTTTCTTCAATTTGTAATGTATGAAGGTCCCATTTCACATATTTAGACGAGTAAAAAACGAAAATGCTATAGATTTTAAGATCCCATATCGATTTATTTAAATTTTTTTTATTTCTAACACATAGGAGCCAATTTTTAGGTTTTTGAATATGCAGAATATATATATTATGAAAATGATATCGATTTTAAGATCGCGTATCGATTTATTTTAACTTTATTGATCCCGAACATGTTAGGGTCCCTTATATGTTTTTAAACATGCAGAATATGAAAATAATATCGTTTTTAATATCGCGTATCGATTTATTTTACTAAGATAAGAAATCAGAAAAGTAAAAATAAATCGATAGTCCAAAATCCTTAATGCTCCTTACTTTGTCACAAATCAAGTCTTCCATCAGGACCTCAATTTTCCATATGATGCCGATTTGGCCAGAAACAAATACCATTCCTTCCACAATAAACTTCTCAACCACCCAAATCCACTTGTTTCTAACCTGGCTTCTCCTTCATTACCTAATAATCCTCCTAGGCGTCTGAAAAGAAGATGGCCTC
>NW_027113306.1:659164-664135 GCF_000696795.3 Halyomorpha halys | reverse complement strand
AAAGTAGAGGACAGTAAGGGAGGGTATGAAGGAGGCGCTTGGAACCGATAAGAATGGCCTTCGTTTTTTTGGCATTCAGCTTCAAATCATTGTTAGACGCCCATGCGTTAATGCTGTCAATATCTTCCTGTATCTTTTGGATTGCCTCAAGCATTTCCCATTTGAACATAGTATATGTTGTGTTAAATTACAATGCAGCCATTGGTAACAGTCTAATAACATTTCTACACTAGAAAGGCTAGAGACCATCTTTTTAGGCACCTCACAGGATTGTCAGAAATGGAAGAGGAAGCAAGGTTAGAAATTGGTTATTGGATGGAAAAATATCTGGTTCGGGCCAGGTCGAATACATACGGAAGGTCTTTTTGGATGATTTTATTTGCGACAAAGTAAGGAGCATAAGGAATTTTACAAAGGATTTTAGATTGTAAGGATTGGATACGAGAGGAATCGAAGGTTTAGTGGAGCCAGATAATTCTGGTCGGTATGTCCAGATTGGCCTGATTGCATTCATGTAGATCAGATTAATTAAATGGAAGTTGAGACCGTTTGTCTAGTAAATGTTGTAAAAGTCGGAATCGAGTCTGCCAATAATAGTTTGGGGGAATAAAAAATTGAGTCTGTTTCGAAATATTAAAAAAAAAAATTAATTTGAAATTAAAGTAGAGCATATTTGCAAATATATAAACGACAGTAGAGCTGTTTATATTCAAAAGTTCCCGAGATACGATTTTTAAAAAATCATCATTTCATAAAACCTTTTTTTTTTTTAAATATTTTTATTCAAATTTACAACTGTATATTATATAATACATTGAGTACATTTGATCTTAGTTAAAATGGAGTGTTGTCAGGAATGGAAAAGGATGCAAGGTTAGAAACTAGGGGTTTTGAGTGGTTAGGGAGTTTGTAATGGAAGGAGTAATAAGGGCTAGATCGGTTACATAGAGAACATTAAGGTCTTTATGTATAATTTTATTTGTGACAAAGTAAGGAGTATTGAGGATTTTACGAAGGAGTTAACAACAACATTTAGAGTAACATACAATTGAAAAGGAATAGTATACAAACAAATTTAGAATTTGCAGTTGACCGCACCCCCCTACACAGTTGTTGTTGTAATCTCTTTTGTTCTATAGCCCTGATGAAGACCTGAAACTCAGGTCGAAACGTCGGCATAAAATAAATAAATATGGCTTTGTTTATTTATGTTGTTCTTTGCTGACCGCACCCCCCGATAAACTTCTTCAATCATTAATCTACGGTCAACTATCTACACTTCATTAAAAATAAATGATTGAAATACCACGATCAGGAGGTTGCTTCCTAAGAATATCTAAAGTTCTGTCCCTACAAAGATATAACAAGTGTCATATAATAATACAATTACCTTTGTTTTGAGTGCTGGCAGACATATGTACGTCTGTGGTTCTAATGGAGATATATTTTTTCAAAAATCTAACGTTTTATCCGAACAGCAAGAAATCAAAATTTTGTGAATTTATTTTGTCAAATACCATAAAAACTACTACTCCTACGAAGGTAAACGTTATAAACTGCTTTACAGTACATTTAACTAGCTTTCATTTGAATGATATTAGACATCTGTTCACCTTATGGTTTCTGAAATATATTTTTTCACAAATTAAACTATTCATTCGACAAACTACAAATTTAGTTAAGCAAATTTCATAGAACTACTACTTCTACGAAGATAAACGTCATAAGCTACTTTATAGTACATTATTCTACCTTTATGTTGATTGGTAATGGGCATATGAACGTCAAACGGTTTTTGAGATAGATTTTTCAAAATAAATTTACTAACTTCTGATATTTTATGCAATGTTGATTTTTGAAAAGCTTGAGCAAATTTACTCGTGTTTAAGTAATGTTCTCTTAGGATTTCTAGAGTTGTTGCTAGTTTTAAAGATATAGAGCTCGGAATGAAATTTTTTTTTTTAACATTTTGAAACAGCCACCATTTCTTATTCCCCCTACCTATACTTGGCAGACTCATTGATTTAAACTAGTAATTATACTTTGTTTTCATTAAAGTAATCAAAAATTGGGTTTGAATAACCTCCTTTTTTTATCCCTGACTGTTGTATTAATACTCGCTGGAACTCAAGTACGCAGACACAATGAGCTATAAGTCCTCCTTGTCCACAAGACAAGAGTCCTTTTACATAATTTTGCGTGTTTGAAGTAATCCGATCCGAGTTGTAGAAGTATCCTGGAGAGTCCTTATTATCCTGAGTGCGGAAACTCCTTATTTTTCTGTTGCGCGCCCTCGACCTTTCTTTCACCGCCGACGGACCTTCAACTGGTGCCATCATCTCCCGGCTAGAAAAACGCTCTCCTCTCTACGGGCGTTGACCCTCGTATCCTTTGTTTACGTCTCCATTCTGGTTGCTCAACCGGAAAACAGTTTTGAAAATAAGTCAGATATTGTGTAGGTAATTTTTTGCAATTTTTTATCTTATATCTAAAATAATACATATAAATTGTTATCCTCCTAGTACAAGAGTGGAAAAAAAGTCATTTCATCCAAATTTTTTATTACCTTAATTAAAACTCTAATTATTAGTCAAAATTGATAAGTCTGCCAAAAATAGTTAAGGGGGAATAAAAAATTGAGTCTGTTACGAAAAATTAAAAAATAATTAAATTTTTATTAAGAGGTCCATATCATTAAAATTACTAACGACAATAAAAATCCTAATAGAACACAATTTAAAGTAGAGAATATTTGCAAAAATATAAGCCACAGTAGAGCTGTTTATATTCAATAGTTCCCGAGATACAATTTTTAAAAAACAATCATTTCATAAAAACTTTACATTAGCAGATCTCGTGGCCATTTTCTTTTCAGGCGCCTCGAAGGATTGTCAGGAATAGAAGAGGATGCAAGGATAGAAATTCTGTTACATATGGAACATTAAGGTCTTTATTTATGATTTTATTTGTGACAAAATAAGGAGCATTGACGATTTTACGAAGGAGTTTGGATTGTAAGAATTGAATACGAGAGGAATTCAAAGGTTTAGTGGAGCCCCAAAGCTCAACTTCATGTGTCTAGATTGGCCTTATTACAGTCATGTAGAACAGTCTGTTGTAATGTGTTGGAAGTTTTGACCGTTTGTCAAGTAAGTGCTGTAATAGTCGAAATCGGCGTGCAGTTTCCTGTCTTTTGAGTCTTGTGTGAGGATTCCAGGTTAGTCGTTTGTCAAGACGTAGTCCAAGGTAACGAATATGTGCTACAGGGGTAAGGGCAACATTATTAAAGTATACTGTAGGGCAGTCGGCAGGTTTACGACGAAGATTAAATGTGATTTGATGGGATTTATTTTTATCCTCCAATTTCGACTGTTAAAATGTTAAAATTAATTAATTTTTCATTCGGAAACAACCAACAACATTAGACAATATAAGAGAATATCATTTAAATTTTCCCAAATATTTGTTCCATAGTTCTCGAGATAAAGGTTTTTAAAAATGTACTGAAAAATCAGTAGTTAGTGAATTTATTTTCGTAAAAATACATCTCAAATTCATTCCACCTACAGATATCTGCAAGCACACTGGTTTAATATAATTTCATGTGCAAAAATTATATTTATATGCGAATATGTATTTTTTAAACACTTTAAATTTTAATGAATAAATAAAAATATGTTGATATAGAATAAAACGGGGGTGCGGGTAACCACGGGGTAAGGTCCGTGGCTACTAACTCCAAGGAACTGAGTTCGAATCAGGATAGACAGAAAATTGTTTTCTGCTACACTGTAGTCGTGAGTCGACTGTGCGTTTTGGACCTCCTGGGGTCCACCCAACCTCATGAAGTGGGTACTCTTAATTGGGTAAAAATCTGTTGGCCTTGTGTGATTCTGACTAAATCACCTCCTGGCACAACCGTACCGAGCCCCTGACCATTCATGGGTTGTATCGCTACAGATTTTTTTTTAATATATAAATTTTGATTTTGAGTTTATTGTTGCGTGTGGAGTTAGTAGCATAGTGCAGTAACCACTGCCCCTAATAAATAAATAAATAAATAAATAAAAATGTTTATATGAATCAGTGAATGAGACTTCCTGTTTTCAGTCAACAGCTATTTTGTTCATTATTTCTTTTTTAATTGATTTCAAGGACAAAAAAAAAATTGACAAGAAAGCCATTTAGCAAATTTTAATAAACATTATAAATTCATATTCAAGTGGGTTGTTTCTGTAATTATTTTTCGCATTTCACTTCGTAAAATATTTTTATTCTAACTTTCTAATCTTTAATTTTACAGTTGTTCGTTTCACTAAGATATAATGTACGGGAATGCGAAGCATCATAAACAGCAAGATTGTGGACGCTCCCACTCGGCAGTCCTGGAGAAATTTCAAATCATCATTACTTCTTTTTTTATTGGGTCGTTCCATATGAAATGCCCTTTTTTTTTATTGTTCCAGAAATTAAAAGTGAGATAAGGGGACTTTTGTTGTTTACTATGTTTATATTTTATTAATTCTCTTATTTTTGATATTTACAAATACCAATTTATTGCACATTGTTTAGTATTCCATGTAAACACACGATTTTCAAGTAATTTTTTTTTTAGTTTAAACTCGGACACTTGGTTGCCCAAGCCGCAAAAACATTACACTGGGGCCGAATAGACAAAAAGCACAAACGGATTAACAAATAAACTAGGAGCCAAGTTCATTCGACTCAAAACAAAAAATAGATCAAGTACAATTGTTTTTATTGAAATTTTGAAGAATATTAAAGAACTAATGAGGATATTAAAGCCTATGGGTTAGATACAAATTTATGAAATTTTTAGAATAGGTTGAAATCATTTATTTTATTTGGATCAACGAATATTTGGAGTGTATGTATTTTTTTTATTATTTATTTAATGTGATTTACAACTGTACAATAATAAATACCACTACTTTATACTATATTATATAT
>NW_027113306.1:653909-658049 GCF_000696795.3 Halyomorpha halys | reverse complement strand
AAAGGTGATTATTTGAAAATATTTATTTATTTATAATTTCCCCCAAAAAAACGACAGGACTTTTTGAATGACCTGGTACAATAAATAAATATGTTTCATGTTTCATATACACTTGAAAATCTTGGTAAGGAACCACCCAGTACTTCAAGCATTAATTTAAATTAGAATTATATGGTAATCCCCTATCAAACACCGGCAGTCTGTCAGTATGTGTTTAACAGTCAGTGGTACGTTACAATGTTGGTCTAGATATTGAGTATAGTATCTAGATATCTAGTATCTAGATATCTGATAGTAACTATTCTTGGGTTAGTCCAGTGTGTCCAATTCGTAGTCCGGCTAATTAAATTTTAATGCGTAGTTTGAGTAAATTACTTGAGTGGAATATGCGATATAAGATACTTTCCTAAAAAATGTAAAATATCAAACTGGACAGAAGGAAACGAAAATACACAGTACAACAAGAGCCGGGAAGTAAAAAGGCAGTTATCTCACCCCAATTTTGGATTATTTTAATGAAAACTATGTATAATTACTAGTCAAAACCTTTAAAAAAAACGTTAATTTTTCATTCGGAGCTCTATATCTTAAAAATTAATCTAGGAGAATTTTTTAGAGTTATAGTAAAGAATTATTTAAAGAAGAGTAAATTTACTGAAATATTAGCCCTAAAAGAGCTATTTACGTCCAATAGTTCTCGAGATATACACAACATTTCTTAAAAATCTACTGAATGATTAGTAGTTAGTTAATTTATTTTGAGAAATCTATATCTCAGGAGCTATGTGACGTACAAATGTCTATTAGCACTCAAATACATATAGTACAAGAGCCGGGAAGAAAACAAGGCAGTTATCTCACCCCAATTTTTGATTACTACTACTAATAAAAACTATGTATAATTACTAGTCATAATTGATGAGTCTGCCAAGTATAGGTAGAAGGATTAAAAAATGGCGGCTGTTTCAAAAAACTTAAAAACCATAGATATTTCATTCGGAGCTCTATATTTTAAAAACTACCAACGACACTAGAAAATCTAAGAGAACATTATTTAAAGAAGAATAAATTTTCTGAAATATTAGTCCTAAAAGAACTATTTATGTTCAATAGGTCTCGAGATATAGCTTTTAAAAGAGCATAATTTCTTAAAAATCTACTGAAAGATTAGTAGTTAGTTAATTTAATTTGAGAAATCTATATCTCAGGAACTATGTGACGTAAAGATGACTGTTAGTTAACAAATTAAAGCTAGTTTAATGGACTATAAAGAAGTTTCTGACCTTTACCTTCGTAGGAATAGTAGTTCTCATGATATTTGCTAAAATAAATTGATTTATGGCTGTTCGGACAATAATTTTTATTTATGAAAACTCCATATCAGAAACCATTGGACGTACAGATGTCTGCCAACGTTCACGTTAAAGCTAGTTAAATTTACTACAAAGTTAATTATGTTTATCTTTGTAGGAGTAGTAGTTTTTATGATATTTGACAAAATAAACTCACAAGATGTTAATTTCTAGTTATTCCTATAAAATGTTGGATTTTTGAAAAATTATATGTCTAGATCCATAAGACGTACATATGTCTGCCAACACTAAAAAGAAAAAAGGAAATTTAACTATTACTCCTACGAAGATAAACATAATAAACTACTTTATAGCTCATTCAACTAGCTTTAATTTGAGTGCTAATAGACATCTATACGTCAAATGGTCTATGAGATATAAATTTTTCAAAATAAATTCATTAACTACTGATCTTTCACTACATCCCATACAACATTTTCATGAAATGTTGCTTTTTAAAAAGCTAAATCTCGAAAACTATTTAACGTAAATAACTCTATTAGGGCTCATACTTTAGGAAAATCACTCTTCTTTAAATAATATTCTCTTAGAGATTCTAGTGTTGTTGGTAGTTTTTAAGATATAGAGCTCCGAATGAAAAATTAGTTTTTTTATCGCTTTGAAACACCGATTTCAATTTCTCCTATTTTTTATTTCTCCTACCTATACTTGGCAGACCCGTCAATTTTGACTATTAATTATACATAGTTTTCATTAAAGTAATCAAAAATTGGGGTGAAATAACTGCCTTTTTTCTTCTATTGAGCTCTTGATCTATATATAGAACTGCTTATTATACGTTAGAAATATAGTTCTTAGGAATATTTAATGAGAGCATAAAAGTCTTTCTGCTTATTCTTAATGTATTAAATCCGATTACAACTGAACTTAATGTTCTCTTAGTTATTTATAGTGAAGTAGCCGGAAGCATAAAAACCAGCTCATAGAACATAAATACGTAAGTAATTTTAAAAATTGTATTCTATCCCACTTTAATATGAAAACGCATTTATGGTGGTTCTAAAATTCTTACTATTTAGCTCAATAATGTAATAAAGTACAGTTATAATAAAAGAAATTAAATATCATTAAATTTAAAAAAAAAATACTTTTTTTAAATTGAAATTTACAACTGAAAAAAAATTAAATGATATAAATGTTTTAGAACACATGATGATCTAGGAAAGGAACCGCCCAATGGTGGTACTTCAATCATTACTTTAAATTAGAAGATCCCGTGGCCATCTTCTTTTTAGACGCCTCCGAAGATTATCTGGGATTGTTAAGGATGAGAGATTAGGAACTAAAGGATTTAGATGGGTAAGGATTTTGGAATGAAAGGAGGTATAACAATTTTGTATGTGCGGTAATGACGGGCATCAAGGATTTTGGATTGTAAGGATACTTGAAGCTCAGTTCCTTTCCCCATAAATTCGATTAAGCAATATGACGTAAAGCGTAAGCCGACGTAAACAAAAAAACTATTGTTTTTTGTTTATTTATTGAAATTTACATCTGTAGAAAAAAAAAAAACCCACAATAAATAAATGTGATAAATATTTCAGAACACATGATGATCTAGGGAAGGAACCACCCAATGGTATACTTCAATCATTGCTTTAAATTAGAAGATCCCGTGGCTATCTTCTTTTCGGACGCCTCCGATAATTATCAGGGTTCGTTGAGGGTTTGATTGAATAAGGATTTTGGAATGAAAGGTGGTATATCCCTTTTTTTTCCGTGACCTCATACCAACCAAATTCTGAAAATTCCATATAAACCTTTCCAGCCATTCCTACAATTAACCACCTCCGGACTCAAAAGTAGCTGCTGAACGGATAGCTCATATGTAAAATTAAATATAACAGGTAACCTTTAAATACCAAAGGTAGAAAAAGGTAAGACACAATACGAATTACTTTTTTCTTTCTATACAGTAATGCACTACTAACTCACATTTTAGTTCTGTTTTAGAGGGTTCGGAAAAAAAAAAAAAAAAAAAAAAAACCTACAATTAACCTAGAAGGTTGAAACAGCAGTGTCAGATTCTCCACTCAAGTTGAGTGTTTGCGGCTTTAGCGCACTTGCTCAGCCTCCACTGACTCACTACCAGTGATGCGGCGAGATGGATGCGCTGGGATCTCTTGAGCTCTGCTCTACCCCTCACACCATCTAAAATTTAAAGAAACTTTGGATTGAAACAAAAAAATAAATAAATAAACAGGTTAGTTAATAAGCTAAAGGAAAAAATATTAATAAAGAATATGAAATATCAAAGGGATAAATTTAGACTTCTAGAAAAATAAAATGAAATATGCCTCTTGATGTCTGTTAGGTTTTACGCCCTTAAGCACCAATAAACAACAACAACTATTTCCCAGCCTAACAGCTATTTCATCAATAAATTAAAATTATTACACTGACATATCGAGGATTTTTAATGGTCTGAAACTTCGCACTATTAAAAAGCAATCAGTTTTTTTTTAAACTAATAAAAAATCGCGCAGTTTTAACAAGTAAATATAAATTTTACTAACAAGATCTATAACCCCCTAATATTAAAGATATTTTGATAGATTTTTATAGAAGTGTCATAATATGTTTATGTATGTTGCAGTTGTTTACTATTCATTTCCTGGTCGTAGCAATATAAGGAACCAGTCTACAAGAAAAGTTTATTACTGTAAGTTACTTTGCGTGATCAGCGGCAATTAGCTTGAGAATTTACTTATATGTAACTATTGCTTAAATACTGCAGAGCTTCTATTAATAAATATATATTTAATAC
>NW_027113306.1:647319-653834 GCF_000696795.3 Halyomorpha halys | reverse complement strand
ATATAATTTAAATCTGTACCGCTACAACCCATGAAAGGGGTAATGTTACTAGACCGACTGTTGTGCAAGGAGGTGATTTGGTCAGAATCACGCTCGACTACCAGATTTTTTCATGGTTAAGGGTACCCAATTTAGGAGGCTGGGTGGACCCCAGGAGGGCTCCAGAACCCACAAAAGTTGACTCACGGCTACAGTGTAACAGAAGACAATTTTCTGCTCACCTGGATTCGAACTCCTCCTTGGAGTTAGTAGCCACGGGTCTTACCCCGCGGCTACACGTGCCCCCGTTTCGTTCTATATCGACATATTTTTATTTATTTATTAAAATTTACAGTGTTTAAAAAATACAGTAAGTAAATGTGATAAATATTTTAGAACACATGATCACGCCTTACTACGGTGCCACCGCCTACCGCACTCCCATTTTTTTTTTTTTAAATAATACTTTTAATGTATTGATAGATATTACAATCTGTCACACAGTTGTGAGAAATAGGTAATAGTGATGAATGATCTCATACATACTAAAATAAATAAATGAATAAAAAAAAATAATTAAAAAAATAAATAAACAAAATAAAATAAAAAACTCTTAAAATATATACAAACAAAAGAATAAACAAAATGAACATAATCAAAATATCTGTATGAAAAATAAATAAATAAAATAACATAATGATAAAATAATATAGTCTCTAGTCACATTTACACACTATCGCACTTCCATTAAAATATAAACATAGATAAATAAAAATAAGTTTGGACTTACTACCCCGCGGATACCAAATATAAAATAAAAAATAAAAGTCTGGTTCGGTGCGTATATCACATAGCTGTTACTTAGTACTGCAATTAAGCACTCTATCAAGAGAATTTTGGATTTTTTACTGCATAAAAACTCGGTATGACCCTATAATAGTTAGGGGGTGATCCTATGAATTACAATTAAAATGATTCCCAAAGCAAATCAATTTCGTTTCGAAAGTAACCACAAAGTTAGCAATGTCATCAGGACGTCAGATAATAATAATTATATCTCTAATGTGAATAAAAAAATTAAAAAAACATACAAGTAAAATATATTTTTTTTAATGACTCATGGTTCTTTCCACATAATATATTCAAAGAAAATTCCTATCTTTATTTAATGGATTCTAATGATGTGTTAGTATCTATATTATATGCTCAGAGCTCATTAGAAAATGTTTTTGCGAGGGTGATAAAAAAATAAAAATAAAATAATAAATAAATAAAATAAAATATATATGGAATCTAATGGTAAGGTGATAGGTTTGGAAAGAAGATATCTCAATTAGAGCAGGTTTGCGGTCAGATCAGAAGCCGCGTGAAGTCATGTCTGAAATTGTGATCGTGCGACACCTCATGCGGGCAATGAGGCCTTCTCAAGGACTCACCTTGGCGATCCTTTTTGTTTCAGCAAGTGGATGGTCTTCTTCAGCCCAATCCTTCAAAGGCTCATCGAAGAAGGATCAATCTTGAGCAGCTTCTGAAGGATAGAAAATATACATAGTATCAAAACCATTCTGATTACAGAAAATATATTTTGTATTGAGTATTTGCATCAAAATATTTTTTATTTATATTTATTGCTATTTACAACTGTACATTATAATACATTTAGTAAATCTGATCTAAGTTAAATTGGAGTGTTACAGGCGTGTAGAGAAGCTACCCATTGGAAGAACTCTAAAGACATTTTACATTAGCTGGTCACGTGGCCATCTTCTTTTCAGGCGCCTCGGAGGATTGTCAGGAATGGAAGAGGATGCAAGATTAGAAACAAAGTGATTAGAGAGTTTATAATGGAAGGAGTGGATACGAGAGGAATTCGAAGGTTTAGTGGAGCCCCAAAGCTCAACGCCGTATGTTCAGATTGGCCTTATTACAATCATGTAGATCAGTCTTTTGTAATGTGTTGTAAGTTTAGACCGTTTGTCTAGTAAATGCTGTAATAGTCGAAATCGACGTGCAGTTTCCTGTCTTTTCAGTCTGGTGTGAGGATTCAAGGTTAATCGTTTGTCCAAATGTAGTCCAAGGTAGCGGATCTGTTGGACAGGGGTAAGAATAACATCGTTAAATGAAACTGTAGGTTAACGACGAAGGGTAAAGGTGATTTGATGGGATTTATCTTAATCCTCCGATTACGTCACCAATCTTCAAGGGCTGTGATATGGTCGTGTAAATTTGATGCTTGATTATAATGGTATGACACGGAGTAGAGAAATTACTCATTGGTAGCATTCTCATAACATTTGAACATTAGAATAATCTTTTATCTAATTTAATGGTTTATAAATATTCGAATCATTAAGAAAAAATGTCGGTTTTTATTATTCAATGCCATAAGATCAGAAATCGTTTTAAGAACAACCACAGTCTTGCATTAGTTAACTTAACTAGAAGGTCGCTTGATCCAAGCGCGAGCTTAGCTAGAAAAACCAGCACATACCAACTCTATCCAAGTTAGTTTGAGCTTCAATTACTTCCACTAATTGAATAAAATGTCCTTAAGGTCGAACGTGTTAAGTTAACATTATGAATAAATATTATTAAGTATATTTATTTTTTTAAATTCATAACTGTGTTAAATAAAAATGCATCTAGTAATGTGGTTATAGTTCTATTACAATTGCATGGTACTAATTTGTAGAGAAATTATGCATTTGTAATATTTCTGCATTACAAGGTCTCGAGGCCATCTTCTTTTGAGCCTCGAAGGATTGTCAGGAATAGAAAAGGAAGCAAGGTTAGAAACCATAGGGTTTGAGTGGTTAGGGAGTTTATAATGTAAGGATTGATATCTGGTTCGGGCTAAATTGGTTACATGAAATATTAAGGTTTTTTGATGATTTCATCCTTAACAAAATGAGGAGCATTCAGGATTTTACAAAGGATTTTGGATAGTAAGGATTGTATACAAGAGGAATTAGAAGGTTTAGTGGAGCCTTATGTATTCTGTATTTACATTAAAAGAGATATGATGAATTTTGTATTGAATATTTCCAATAAAATATATATAAAGTGTCTCTGGTTTACCGTAGATTCCAAATGAGGAGAAAATGATCAGAGAGGCGAGCGCCATTACTGAGCAGTAATGGTACACAAATAAGAAAAACTAATTTATTTCTGCCGACGTTTCGGCCTGAATTTCGTGCCTTTTTCAGAGCTGAAAAACTCGACCTCCAAGTTATTAGAAACGAAGAACACCCGATCCACAGACTGGTACACAAAACCGACTTACTCACTTTCATCATATTCCCTCAACTATTTCCGCTTGGTTTAACGTATTTTTGTTACACGTGATCTGTAAGCCTGTACTCTGCCCACCTGCTCTTCGATTTCAATGTTGTCTTCATTCTTCCCAACCCCTCACACATCTTCCCTTTTGTTCTTTCTGTATTAACGTTTTCGGATATTCTATATTTATATAAACTTATTACTTTTTACTCATCTGAATTAGTTTGCATCTTTTTCCCATAGTAGCATATATAGCGTTTTCTTTCACACATTTCATTATGTTAATTTAAACGTTAAATGTTAAAGATTGTGTCCTTGAAAATGGCCTTAGGGCTGAAACGTTGGGACTTTTAAAATTAAAAGTTGTGAGTAGAAATGGATCATTGAAGTTAGTAATAATAAAAACCACTCTCAAACAATCAATACATTAAATCAGTAATATAATTATAGTTTATCTTCTAAAAGTTAATTAGGTAATAATTTTATCTTATTTTTTAATTTATCATTATGTATATTTCCGAGTTTGTTTGCTATTCTTTTATGTTTCTCTGAATTAAGGTTGTAACCACGTTTTAGTTTTTTTTAGCCCAGATGAAGGCCTGAAATTCAGGTCTAAACGTCGTCACAAATAAACAAGTTTTGGTTATTTGTATGTCATTACAATATTTTCGATGGTCTACTGAAATCTTCTCTTCATGCAAAATATATGTGATATATTTCATAAATAATAAATATTTTCACCAAAATACATATGATGATTTTTTACTTGACTAGCTAAAATACAACTAAAAATATCAACATTAAATACTTTAAAAGATGTACTCGAAGTTAAGTAACTAGTGCTTCAAAGTTTCTTCTACTAACGATGTTAAATGATATCGACAACAAGGCTAGCAATATATACCTTATTGTATGATTGATGAGTTTATTACAATAAATAGGTTGAGGATACTGACAATTACCAATTTCATGGTGATAAAGGAGCAGGATATTTTCCAGGACACTTGCTGGAGCTGTGGGCTTCATCATGCGGGTCCTGGACTAGGATGTACCATCTGTTCGTCCTCTGGTGTCTTCTTCTGTTAGGGTTGTCATATCGTGAATTCCACACCTTCAGATATTTGGAAAGCCTAGAAATTACGATAATATAAATTATATCCATTTAAGCCTCAACAATATTTATACTTCAAATGTCCAACGTTTCGGCCACCTGGTTATCCTCAGGAACAATGTTAACTATAAATTCACAGCCTCACATTCCACTACTGATTTTTTTTTTCTATGGGCTATTCTGCTCAGGCCTAATAAAATTTGTCAAATTAAATTCTGATATTATTCACGGCCAAAAAAAAACAATTTATATCAAATCAAATAGTGACATTCGTAGATTAATCTTATTAGATCGGGGCAGAATATTCTGCAAAACAAAAAATTGAGGATGGCCAGAGTTTTGAGACTTTGAAGTTATAGTGTGTTTAATTTACATTATACGGAGTTGAGCTTTGAGGCTCCACTAAACCATCAAATTCCTCCAGAATTCAATCTTTACAGTCCAAAATCCTTAATGCGCCTTACTTTGTCACAAATGAAGTCATCCATCATGACCTTTATGTTCCATATGTTGCGGATTTGGCCAGAACCAGATACCGTTCCTTCAATATTAACTTCTCAACTACCCAAATCCACTTGTTTCTAACCTGGCTTCTCCTTCATTGCCTAATAATCCTCCTAGGCGTCTGAAAAGAAGATGGCCTCGAGATCTTCTCCTCTAGAAATGTAATTGGAGTTCTATCAGTGGGTAGATTCTTCACATGTTTTTATTATGCCACTATATCACCTACAGCAAATTTACTTGTTGTATATATGTGTATACAGTTGTAAATATCAATAAATAAATTATTAAAAAAAAAAAAAAAAATTTACATTATGAAATCAGTCTTAAACAAGTTTATGTATTGCAATATATTTAAAAATAAATTATGATTACTTTTATGGTGCTTAATTACGCTTCAAATGCAGTAAAATGAATTTGAAAAACTCGAGTTCAGAGCGAACATTATTTTTTATATTATTCACTATGGTAAAACTTTTCCGTAGCAATTTTTCAAATGAGTGGTTCAGTTGAAAAATGGAGTAAATCCATTTTTCAACAGTTTCTACAAAAGTATCGTTAAAGCCTCCGAAGTCTTTTTGAAGGAAGCTCCAAAGAAGATCAAACCGGCTTGGGAATAAACTAAAATAATTATTAAACGATATTAAACATTTACGACATATGCATATAATAATAATAATAATAATATAATAAAGGCTTAACGAACCCTAAGGTTCGATGCCGATACCACTAAACGCTCTCTGCACCCATCCTTCCAGTGATGCCCCTCCAAACCCAATTCCACTAAATCTGTTTTAACGCAATCCTCCCATCTACGTTTCGGCCTACCCCTCAGACGTTTACCCGTTGGTTCAGTGTTTATTAACATTTTAGGGATCCGCTCGTTACTAAGCCTTATAACCTTACAAGCCGCAATGCTATAACTTGAATAATATTGACCAGGCGTAGGTCCCTTAATTCAGCGTTGTGTAATCTTCTAAATTCTCCAGTTAATTCTTCCTTTTTCGGTCCGCATATTTTTCGTAATACTTTATTTTCGAAAACCCTAAGGCGCTCATCCCTTAGTGTTATATGCATATAATAAAAATAAAATGATAAGAGATTGAAACTCCTTTAATATTAGAATAAATAATGAAAAGGAAGAACTGTCATCTTATATCCTAAATTTAATTATTAATTCTTTAAAAGTTTATATTTGTTTATTTTTCAATACATTTAAAATTGTTATGGTATTTAATAATTACAAATAAAAAAAATAAAGCTAATTTAGAGTAAGATTTTTGAATAATCCACATTCAAGCCCTGACAAATTATATCAGAAAGGATAAGACCTATCTGAAATTAAAAAAAAAAACTTAATTTCAAATTAAAAATCTTACTAAAAAATCGATTCTATAAAGTGGGACTTCCAACCGGTCGATTTTAACGAAAAAGTTGCATTCTTGCATTAAAATTTCAGTTTCGAATAATTTTTAGTTTGGTCCTCATTTTATTAAAAAATAACTTTATTTTTTCAAAATATCAAGTTTGAAAACAAAAAAAGATTCGACTAAATAATTTTTTTTTTTAATTATTTATTTAATGTAATTTACAACTGTACAAAATAATACAATAGGTAAATATGTAGTATGTTTCATATACACTT
>NW_027113306.1:640555-647053 GCF_000696795.3 Halyomorpha halys | reverse complement strand
CAACGAATGGGATGTTAAGGTCTTTGTGAATGAGTTTATTTGTGACGTAATAAGGAGCATCAAGGATTTTACGTAGGATTTTGGATTGTAAGGATGCGGGAAGAATTTGATGGTACTGAATAATAAAATAAAATTTTAGGCAGCAAAGTATAGAATTTAAAATAAATTTAACTATATATTTAAATTAAAAGGGTGATTTTATCGAAAAAGTTTCTCTCATATCTTAGCTACATGTCCACCTCAAATATATAATTTTAGTTTCATACGAATTTTGGTTTTTGAAGTCGGCTGTTCACAGACAGTCTGACCATTTTAGGAGACTAGGTTTTTTAGAATCAGGGGTCTTCAAAACAGTTACCTTCGAAAACCGAAATTCGAAATTCTTCACCATCGCAATATTTCCCCTTTCTGTACATTCCAGATATAAGGGGTATTCATGATGTTGTGTTAAATGTTATATGTTTTACCATGTTAAATGTTATAACTATAGGATTGTGAGCAGCCCTATTTGAAGTCATGTTAAACGTTAAATGCATAAGATTCCCTAGCGGATTTTCTAAGCAACTTGTTGTATAAGCCTTTATGTTTATAACCTTCCTTCCAGACCCTCATGTTATTGTTTACTTCAGTTTTGATTTAAGTAATTAATTAAAACATGCCTAGAGTGAGTGAAAAGTGGAATTTGTGTGAAAGTTTAGCTTATGAGTGTCTTATTGATCTTCAAACTTGTTTAAGAAGAGAATGAAGATGAGCTAATTGACAACTGTATTGAAAGTCACAACAACTAATATGGCGGCGATCTCAACTGGTCTACTGTGTGACGTCATTCTCGATTTAACTGACCAAGTAACAGACTCTCAGCCATGTTAAATGTTATTTCGTTTTACCACGGCAAAAGAAGGCAATTGTTTTCGATTTAACACGAGTTTTTCCATTTAACACGCTTTAACATAGATCATGAATACCCCTATAGTTAAGTGAAGGTTATACTTTCAAAAAAGTCCTGTTTCCACTCTTCGTGTTTATTTTTGGAAATAAAAGTTTAATCTTTGAAAAATAAGTTATATAAAAAACGAGAAAGATTATAAGAGCACACACCAAATTGTTTGATCGAAGTTATTACATCAAAAATTAAGGCTCAAATTAAAGAGTTTTTTGTCAGAGACTAAGGCCGCTACTGAGATTAAACAGTAATAAATTTGTTTTTTGTTGTACACGTGAAGATGGAAATGAAGTAATCCCCTTAATTGAGCACTTAATATAATATTATATATTTTTTTAATGTAGGTATTGATGCCATTAATGACTATCAATGGATGTAATCAAAACAGTGTATACTTCCTTCATATTATTATGAACTGTTGTTCAATCTCTTCAGATGTCATTAAAATAAATGTTTAAATAAAATCAATTTTATCCAATTTTAGTCTCAAAACAGTTTATATTTCTTTAAATGTCCGACGTTTCAGCCTATTCGGCCATCCTCAAGGGTAATTACAAATTTAAAAAAGATGTATGCAGCCTATTCTGCCCAGGTGATTAATTTCAGTCCACAATTATCACCCTATTGTGTCAATTCAAGTTAAGTATTAAGTTAAAAATTAAAACTTTTAATTTATTCAAACAAATGTTGTGGTAAATTACAATAGTTTTTTTTTTATTTTATTTATTTATTGATATTTAAAACTGTATAAAAAAATACAACCAGTAAATTTGATCATAATGACATAATGATATGATCCAGGATGTAAAGAAACTACCCAGTAGTACAACTCTAAAAACAGTTTACAATATAAGATCACGAGGCCATCTTCTTTTCAGGCGCCTCGGAGGATTGCCAGGAATGGAAGAGGAAGCAAGGTTAGAAACGAGTAGGTGTGGTGTGGGGTGGGTGATTAGGGAGTTTATTATGGAAGGAATAATATCGGGTTCGGGCTAGATCGGTTACATAAATTACAATAGTGAAAATTAACTGTGATTAATTTAAGTTTTAAAAAAAAAATTATAGATGAGGAAAAGGAATTTATTTTTATTTTTCTGTTGCTATAAACATTCGTAGTTTACGGTTTCTGGAGGTGAAAATAATATTTTTTTATTTTCACCTCCAGAAACAGCCTTTTCTTATAATAAAATAAAATTCAAAAGAAAATAATACAAATTAAAGTAAATATAGTTAAATAAAATACAAAGACCTTACACAAATTAATTATTTAACTTGGTGAGAACAGATATTGAATATTGAATTTAGTTTTGGAATGTGAATTTTGGTGTAGTCAGAGAATAAAACAAATAATTAATAAACTTATTTATTTATGCCAACATTTCGGTCAGAGTTTCTAAACTTCATCAGGTCTAAGAATAAAAAACAAGATAACTAAGTTATCTTAGTTAGGAATAAAGGTTATATAGAACGATTAAAGTAAATAAATGGAAGATTAACATTTATATCGAGCTAACGTTTCGCCCCACGTTGCAGGGCTTCATCTGGGCTTTTAGACAAAAGTCAGAGCCAGAGTGAAAAATCACTCTGATTCATCACTATTTGTGTTTTTATTTGACCACACCCGGACCATATTCCATTTATTATTGCACATGGTCAATCTGCGGTCTTCCATTATAGTAAATAATTGTACAGAATAATTATAGATGAAAATAAAGCAATGAAAGAAGTGGGAAATAAAACATATATATAGGTAATTATATATTACATGTTATAAGATAACATAATGAAATAAAAGTATAATTTTTTTATTTCTTGAGACTGGTATTTATTTATTAAATAAATCGAATTGTATCCATGTTTAGTCTCAACAATTTTTATTATATCATTAGTCCGACGTTTCGGCCAATTCGGCCATCCTCAAGGACAATGTTCTATTATAAATTCTCACCTCACATCAACATTTAAAAATGTTTTGCAGGGTTTTCTGCCCTGATCATTAATTATAAGTCAAAAACACCCTATTTTTTTACAAACCTCATTGATTTTTAAAACTTTTAATTTTCAATTAATCCACACTATCACTATCATATATTGAAAATTAAAAGTTTTTAAAAAATAGGATGTTTTGAAATTTATATTTAAAGATTGTCCTTCAGGATGGCCGAAACGTTGGACTATTGATATAATAAAAAGTGTTAAGACTAAACAAGGATACAATTTGATTCATTTAATATATAGAAATATAATGTTATATAATGCAATGGAACAACGAAATTTGATTTAATAATAATAATCTAAAGATTAAAGTTATGAAAAAAAATATATGTAAATAGTGTAATATGTAAGTAAAAAAAAAATAAATAAAGAAACAAAATATAAAGTTAAGTCAGACAAAGATATTTTTGGAAAATAATAATAACACTATCTAAAAAAATAATAGTAATTACCTGTTCTTTCTCTTCATAATTATTAATATATATTTATACTTCTTTAAATCTAATAATAATCCCATCAAATCATTTTTACCCTTCGTCGTAAACCTACTGACTGCCCTACAGTTTCATTTAACGATGTTACTCTCACCCCTGTCGAACAGATCCGCTACCTTGGACTATATTTGGACAAACGTTAACCTGGAATCCTCATACAAGTCTGAAAAGACAGGAAACTGCACGTTGATTTCAACTATTACAGCACTTACTAGACAAACGGTCTAAACTTCCAATTAATTACAAAAGACTGATCTACATGACTGTAATAAGGCCTCTCGTATTCAATCCTTACAATCCAAAATCCTTCGTAAAACCCTCATTGCTTCTTACTTTGTCACAAATAAAATCATACATAAAGACCTTAATGTTTCCTATGTAATCGATGTAGCTCGAACCAGATATCACTCAAACCCCCTTGCAACCTCTTCCATTCCTGTCATTCCTCCGATGCGCCTGAAAAGAAGATGGCCACGAGACCAGCTAATGTAATATGTCATTAGAGTGCTACCAATGGGTAGTTTCTCTACACGCCTGTAACACTCCATTTTAACTAAGGTCATATTTACTAAATGTAAATATACAATTGTAAATTTCAATAAAGATATTTAACAAAATCTAATAATAGCAAAGCATTGGCATGTCTGCTTGTAATACTATAAAAAAATATGTTGTGGCTCTTTCTACGCCGATTATAGTTTATATGAAAGCCCATTTGTATGTTATTTTATATAAAGTAGTAGTAAATTTTAATAATTAGTAATAAAATCAGTACTTGATGCTAGATATATATTTGTAAAGCATGAAAATTACTATTATCCGTTCGAGTCACGAAGACAAGAATGGCTGATTAGAAATGAATTCCTCTTTTTATACCCCCTAGTCCTAACGGGACCCTTCTAATCGACATAATTCTGGCAGCCTTTATGAGTAAGTGACCTCGATAATGAGGGAAATGTATTTTTTTTCCTGTTTTATTTAGCGACTGGAATACGGTACTTGGCTATTCCAGGATTCGAAAAATGTTCGGGAAGGCGCGGGACGGGGAAAAACCGGTCTGGATTCGGTACGGGCTAACGGGTCTCCTTCCGATGTCTCCCTCACTACTAACTATAAGTCTTTTTTATTCGTGTCACTGGGATTATAAACCATGTATTCAACGGTTCCTAAATAATATTCAATGGTGTTGTTAACGCCATATTTTATTATTAACTTGTAATTAATTTCAATTTCGAAACTACTTAGCTCGCGCCTTCTATGGAAAAACTTAAAAAATTAGAATTTACAAAACTATTATACTTCCTACTGTTCTTTATGGATGTTAGATGTGGCCTCTTACACTAAAGGATGAACAGTGTGTTAGGGTTTTCGAAAATAAAGTAATGCGAAAAATAATTTGTGTTTAATATGTGTTTTACTATGTAAATAATTATGTAAAACATAATTTTGATTTTGAAAATACACTCATATTACATAAAGAGAATAATACATTTAAAAGGAAAATACTTGAATCCATTTACATATTCTGAAAATATTGATTACACAGTAAATTTCAAAACAGATACGAGGGATTTAAATCAATATTATGCAGAGATATTAAGTAAGATTAATTTATAAATAATATAGGATAAATTGTATGTGGATAATTATAGTTGGGCTTGATAGGATTTTTGCTAATGAAATAAAGAGAAAAATTGACAAAAATGTAGTTATTATAAATAAATTTTTTAAATGCTTGAACTGAGTAGAGGAAGGTTACAAGCATGGTTGTGATAAAAGTGTATTAATAGTATCTGGAGATAAATAAAATTGACTGTGTTTTAATGGATAATTGACTAATAAGGTAATTAAACATATGTGGGATATACTTATTAACAAAAAATAATTTTACCTAATGTTTTTAATGTTTTCATAGATATTAATGTTTTGACCTGGGCAGAATAGCCTGAATGAAGTTTTTAGAGTGGTTTAAATTATATGTTTTCAAAGTGTAATTGAGGTAAGATAGATTATAAATAATAATGTTAAGTATTGAAATTGTTTGTAGGATCATACATATAATAGAAACTTTTGTAGTAGATTGTCCCTGAAGATGGCCGGATTGGCCGAAACGTTGGACGTGTGAAAGAAATAATAAAGTTTTGAGACTATAAAGGATAGTGTTTGAATTATTTATTGAAAAATTACCAGTCTCAAGAAAATATTAAGATTATAAATTATTATTATTATTATTACTCAGTTTTTCTCGCTATTGCAGGTTGAATATGTGAGGTGGGGACCTAGAAGTCCACCCATTTTAATATTTTATTTATTTATATTTTTTCATATTTTTAAAAATTTGCGCACTATATGTGCAGTGTCTAAGAGAACTGACTGTTGAGCCTCTCTTAGCACGTCTATAGGCACTCACAGACCATTCATGCCTGCCACTGTTCGTTGATATTATGAATGGAGTAGTGGTAACACCTTCCAATTTATATATTTCATTCAATTCTATCACCCATTCTTGGTATTTCCCCAGTTTTTCTCCCACAGAGGAGCTTATATTATTATCGATCCCAACATCAATAAGTTCTGCTTTATTTTTTCTTAGATCTATAAGGAGGATGTCTGGCTTCTTATTTTGTCACAAATAAAATCATACATAAAGAACTTAAAAGGATTTAGTGAATGACATAAATTCTTCCTTATTAAAAAACAATAGTTTATTTAATATCACCAGCAACGTTTCGGGAGATTTCCCCCATCTTCAGGCTGCTAAAAAACAAATTCAACCAAACCATAAACATGTGCTTACAACAACACTCATATATTATATACATTTTCTTTTTCCATTCTATTCTGTAAGCTATCATTAATAGAGGAGAAAATAATAATATTGATAACAGCAAAATTGTGAGTAAAATAAAAAAACCTAATCAAAGCATAATCACTGATTTTTATAAAAATAAAAATATATAAAATAATAAAACAAATAATGATAGCTTACAGAATAGAATGGAAAAAGAAAATGTTAGGTTAAATGATTGTCATTACTTTAAATTAAACTATATTCCAGGATTAACA
>NW_027113306.1:633108-639805 GCF_000696795.3 Halyomorpha halys | reverse complement strand
AATCTCCCGAAACGTTGCTGATGATATTAAATAAACTATTGTTTTTTAATAAGGAAGAATTTATGTCATTCACTAAATCCTTTTAATTCCATAAGACTCTTCCAGCATAAAGGATTATTAAATTTATAAAGAACTTAATGTTTTCTATGTAACCGATCCAACTCCTTCCATTACAAACTACCTAATCACTACAACCCCCTAGTTTCTAATCTCGTATCCTCCTCCATTCCTGACAATCCTCCGAGGCGCCTGAAAAGAAGATGGCCACGAGACCTATTGTAAACTGTCATTACAGTGCTACCAATGAGTAGTTGCTCTACAAGCCTGTAACACTCCATTTTAACTAAAATAAAATTTACTGAATGTATTATATAATATACAGTTGTAAATTTCAATAAAGATATTAAAAAAAATAAATAAATTTATAAAGGTAATCCTGAACTTGGACAAAATTCCTTTACAGGAGACGATATTGTGTCGAAACCAGTGAAGCGTTAGACCGCTTTAATGCGGCGTTGAAGTCACTGTGAAATAGTCAGTTTTTATTCATAATCTCCATCTTCACCGTGTCTTATAGCTAAGAGATTATCCTTAAAGATAAAAATTCCTGTTTTTCATAAAATTTTCGTGAATAGGAGACTGGATACTGAATCCGATCCTTTTTTTTGTGCCACTCTTTCATAAGATGACCTGAACTGACCCTAGATTTTTTGTATTAAATTTTTTCATATAATAGTTAATAATGTAACGGTATGGCTTTTCCTCATGTAATTTTTTAAACAGGATCTTCACAGAGATGTATTATGGAAATTATTTTCACATGCAAAACATTATTATTTTTTTTTGTAGTAATGAATTCCATATAAAAGAGATTTTACAATGGACTTCCAGAACAATTGAAAGATAATTAATTACTCGTAGTATTAGCTACATGATATAAAATAATATCTCAATAAAAAAAATTGTGAAAATCTCACATCTTAATGGAAAATTAAATGATGAATGAACTTTTCTTAAGAACTATATTGATCTTGCAAAAATACGATAACTTTTTTATTTATTTTAAACAATGTTGTATTTATTCATTCTTGAAATTATACTTTACATTACCTTTTATATTATTAGTAAATGTCGATAGGATTGGCTTGTGATAGCTGGGATATATATTCTTTCATATAAGTCACGTAGTGTTTGAGGTATAGATTTCTCATAATAAATTAATTAACAACTGATCTTTCAGTACATTTTTAAGAAATGTTACTTTTTAAAATGCTATTTCTCAAGAACTATTGGAGGTAAATTACTCTGTTAGGGCTGATATTTCAACAAATTTACTCTTCTTTAAATAATGTTCTTTTAGATTTTCTAGTGTTGGTGGTAGTTTTTAAAATATAGAGCTCCGAATAAAATGTAATGAAAATTAATGTTTTTTAAGGTTTTGGAACAGGCGCCGTACGAGAGTTATTTAATCTCAATTCTTAATTACTTTAATGAAAACTATGTATAATTACTAGTAAAAATTGATGAGTATGCCAAGTATAGGTAGGGGTAATAAAAAATGGCAGCTGTTTCAAAACCTTAAAAAAACATTAATTTTTCCTTCAGAGCTCTATATCTTAAAAACTACCAACAACACTAGAAAATCTAGAAGAACATTATTTAAAGAAAAGTAAATTTGCTGAAATATCAGCCATAAAAGAACTATTTACCTCTAATAGTTCTTGAGACATAGCTTTTTAAAAAGTAACATTTCTTAAAAATGTACTGAAAGATCAGTTGTTAATTAATTTATTATGAGAAATCTATACCTCAAATACTACATGACGTCTATATTTCTATTAGCACTCAAATTAAAGCTAGTTTAATCTACTATAAAGTAGTTTATGACCTTTATCTAAGTAGGAATAGTAGTTTTCATGATATTTCCTGAAATAAATTGATTTAGAGTTGTTCAGACGATAAGTTTGATTCATGAAAAACTTTATTTCAAAAACCATAGTACGTACAGTTGTCTGCCAGCGCTCAAATTAAAGCTAGTTAAATGTACTATAAAATAGTTAATTATGTTTATCTTTGTAGGAGTAGTAGTTTTTATGATATTTCACAAAATAAATTCACAAACTGTTAATTCCTAGTTTTTCGTCTGAAATGTTTTATGTTTGAAAAAATATATCTCAAGACCCATAAGACGCACATATGTCTGCCAACACTCAAAATAAAGGAAATTTAACTTACTATAAAGTAGCTTATGAAATTTATCTTCGTAGAGGTAGTAGTTTTTATGACATTCACATATGAATATAAATTTGGCAAATAAAAATTTGTCCAGACAAATATAAATCAATTTAATTTAGATACTTTCATGAAAACTACTACTCCTACGAAAATAAATGTATCAAACTACTTTATAGCTCATTAAATTAGCTAGAAAATTTTTTCTAAATTATTGCACCTAAAATATTTATAAGTATTTATTTTACTTTAATATTTTCATTAATTTTCTATTCTGCTTACTTTAAAATTAGTTTCAAATGTAACGTACTTAACTGTCAATACCCATTCCTCCAATACAAGCGGTTCACTCTGATTGAACCTCTAGTCTGAAAGATACGTTTTCTGTCTCGTTTTTTCCCTTCCTTTATCCTTAAATCCCACCAGATCACCTTCACTCTCCGTCGTAAACCTCTGCCCTCCTGTCCTACAGTATCCTTTCTAGATATACCACTAACGCCTGTTGAACAGATTCGATACTTAGGACTCCATCTTGACAAGAGACTTACTTGGAATCCACACACAAGACTCAAACGACAAGAAACTGCTCGTAGATTCCGATTGCTACAACACTTACTTGACAAACGTTCTAAACTTCCCATTCATTACAAAAAATTAGTATACACTACAATAATCAGACCAATTTGGACATATGGAATTGAGCTCTGGGGCTCCACTAAACCATCAAATTCTTCCCGCATCCAATCGTTACAATCCAAAATCCTACGTAAAATCCTTGATGCTCCTTATTACGTCACAAATAAACTCATTCATAAAGACCTTAACATCCCATTCGTTGCAGATTTGACCCAAACCAGATATGCGTCTTTTTATTCCAAACTCCTTAACCATCCTAACCCATTAATTCTTAATCTTTCATCCTTAACAATCCCAGATAATCCTCCGAGGCGTCTGAAAAGAAGATGGCCACGAGACCTTCTAGTTTAAATTAATGTTTGAAGTACCACCAATGGGTGGTTCCTTCCCAAGATTTTCAAGTGTATATGAAACATACTACATATTTACTTATTGTATTATTTTGTACAGTTGTAAATTACAATAAATAAATAATTAAAAAATAAAAAAAAAATTCTTTATGCTTAATTGTATTCTTGTCCCTCTTTGACCATTTCTTAGTTTGTACTTTCTTTTATATTTCTTCTTCTTATATGTTATTTTATTATATGTATATTCTTTTATATTTCTTATTTAATTTTTACGTTTTATTGTATACCCTTCTTATTTTTCATTTACTTTTTTACCCTGCAACGTGAGTCGAAACGCTAGCTCAATTAAAATAGTTTATCACTATTTGAATTTTATTTTATCGGACCCATAAAAATGAAATATAGGTTCACAAGATCCATTGTAAGTTTACCAAGAGTCCAAAACTGCTCAACTTCCTGACAAAACTATTTTCTGGCCGAACTACTGATTAGGGCCTGAGAAATGCACACAAAGACTGAGGAGATTAAATATTCCGTCGACGAAGGAATTTGTATGTCAGTGTGCGAACGGCATTCAAGAGCTCATGGGAATGGATCACTGGGGGTCTAAGCCAATTCAACTTGTTTTAAGTAATCGCCTATTATGTTAATCCTTTGGCAGCTCTACTGGGTCCGCTCTATATATCAATGTCAAGAGAAATATTATTATGTTTCTAATATATATAAATTTTTTATTTATTTATTGTTTATACCTATTCTGAAATTCCGGAGGGTGACGGTAGCAGCGTGGTAACGCGCCTGACCAACCAATAGCTTGCGAGTTCGAGTCCCCGGCCCTATCCGGGATTTTTCCAAGCAATACTCACTCCCATCCTCCCGTCGGGACATTTTTGAGGCCCGCTAGCCAATGGGTGGTACGCACAAAAATACGCGTGAGAGTGACGGACCCACCTTATGAACACCACTTCAAGACACGCGCCATGTATTTCCTTAGTACATCGCGCAAGGCCTTGGCCCTCCACGGTCTGTCGCGCCAATAACATTTTTTTTTTTTTTTTTTTGGCCAAGACTCCCATTGGAGTCCTATACTGCCTAACCATGGTTGGGGGTCAAAGTTCTTCATTTTGTGGGACCGCCACTCAATGAAAAAAGTCGACGTCCCAGGCCGGATTCGAACCGGCACCGCCAATAGACATCAAATTGGTAAGACTGTGTCTTAACCACTGAGCTATGGGCGGCCCAATAACATTTTGAAATTCCACAAAAATATATATATATTGCTTGCAGAAATCTGAATGATGATTGATTCCTGAGAAATATTTTTTCATGAATAAAAATTTTTTCTGAACAACTAGAAATAAACGTTTTATTAATTTATTCTGTCAAATATCAGGGTAATGATCTTATATATCATGTAATTCCTACAAAAATAGACGTAATAAACAGCTTTATGGCACATTAAATTTGCTTTTTCAGTCAGTCTGCTGGTGTACCTCAAGGTAGTATCCTTGGTCTATCCTTTATACAGTTTTCACAGCTGACATTCCAACCCATCCTAACACAATCCTCACCACGTAGGCCGATGACACATGTCTATTGTCAGTGAACAATGATCCTTACATTGTATCCCAAACCCTCCAATCCCACATCACCACCCATAAAAATACAAAAAACTGCTCGTCGATTCCGACTATTGCAACATTTACTAGACAGACGGTCTAAATTGCCAATCCATTACAAAAGACTGATCTACATGACTGTAATAAGGCCTCTCGTATTCAATCCTTACAATCCAAAATCCTTCGTAAAATCCTTAATGCTCCTTACTTTGTCACAAATCAAGTCATCCATTATGACCTAAATGTTCCATATGTAACCGATCTAGCCCGAACCCGATACCAATCCTTCCATAATAAACTTCTCAACCACCCAAATCCACTTGTTTCTAACCTGACTTCGCCTTCATTACCTAATAATCCTCCTAGGCGTCTGAAAAGACGATGGCCTCGAGATCTTCTCTATAAATGTTATTGGAGTTCTATCAGTGGATAGATTCTCCACATGTTTTTATCATGTCACTATGTCACCTACAGCAAATATACTTGTTGTATATATGTGTATACAGTTGTAAGTATCAATAAATAAATTATTAAAAAAAAAAATTGCTTTAATTTGAGTGATGTGGACATCTGTAAGACGAATGGTTACTGAGATATACATTTCTCAAAATAAATTCACTAACTACCGATTTTCGAGTACATATTTCGTGAAATGCTGCTTTTAAAAAAAGTTTATCTCGGAAACAATTAATCGTAAACCGCTCTGTTAGGACTTATTTTTTTATGAAATTTAATCTACTTGTTGTTCTCTTAGGTTTTTTTTAGTGTTGTTGGTAGTTTTAAAGATAAAGAGCTCCGAATGAAATTTTTTTTTCATAATGAAACAACTTCCAATTTGTATTCTCCATAAATATACTCAACAGACTCATAAACTTGATTAGTAATTATAAGTAGTTTTCATTAGAGTAATAAAAAACCGGAGTGGAATAACCATGGGCTCTTCTACTATAACGAAGTGAGCTGGTGGAGTTAAACACTCTGTAAACACCAGTCGTTAGGTTTACATTCATCCGAATACTTATATTTATAAGTTAGACTATTTTATTACTGGAGTAATCACAAAATTGATTATTGAAAATCACCATCATTCCCTCCAGTAAACTCAGATATAATTATATCTTATGATCAGACGTTTACAGGTTGTTTCCTTTTTTAATTTGTTAAAAAAATAATTTCGATTCGATAATCGATCCGTTGATGATTTGCGATTTAGCTGTTCGATTATATTTCGCAGGAAGTCAATTATTAGTTTTAGGTGTATTTTATTCTCTCACTTGTTATTTTTTATTTGCTTAAAGTAGGTTTAAGATATTAACAGTTAATGTTGGCAGTGTTAATGGGCGTAAAAAGGATTTCGCCTAGGGGGGACCAAACCTCAGCTTATTACAGACACATTCACAAACATACATATATATATATATATTCATATACATTCTAAGAAGTACTCTCACCATTTTATTGCTACTTCTTAAGATTCAATCATTCTTTTTTAAATTTTTATTAGCTATAATCAAAATAAGGTAGCGCATGGGGTAAAGCGCGTGGCTACTAACTCCAAGGACCTGAGTTCGAATCCGGCTGGGTAGAAAATTGTTTTATGTTACACTGTAGTCGTGGGTCAACTCCTGTGGGTTTTGGAGCCCTCCTGGGGTCCACTCAGCTTCTTAATTGGGTAAAAATCTTAAAAAAGCGGTCGAGCGCGAGAACCAAATCACCTCCTTGCACAATCGTTGGCCTAGTAACATTACTTCTTTACGAAGTACTGAACCTCACATCCTTCATGAGTTGTAGCGGTACGGATTTATAATCAGAATAAATTATTGACAATCGAGCACAAACCTAATTATTGTATATATATAT
>NW_027113306.1:629685-632993 GCF_000696795.3 Halyomorpha halys | reverse complement strand
AATAAATACAATATACACAATAAATAAAAAAGATGAAGAGGTTTGCAATGAGAGCATCAGACTTCTGGGATTGCTGGCAAAAATACTAACCACTTCTTCAACGCTGGTTTCCTTCTTTAATTTATTTTTAACAAACATTCTGAGATTATTAAAATTTATGTATTATAATAGGAAGAATGGAATCTAAAAGAGGTCCTTTCTTATTGGTTTGCCATAATATTTTTAGAGATAAGTATTTGATGAATAATTACACTCATCGAATTTTACCTTTTGTACCGAAGCATCGGTATCCTCATATTCATCATGTTTCTTCGAAAGTGCGCTCCTAGGCGTCTAAAAGAAGGTGGCCTCAGGATCTTTTCCTCTAGAAATGTTCTTGGAGTTCTATCAATGGGTTGATTCTCCACATGTTTGTATCATGTCACTATCTCACCTACAGCAAATTTACCTATTGTATTTATGTAATAAAGTTGTAAATAACAATAAATAAATGATAAAAAAAAAATTATCAAAATTAATTCACTAACTACTGATTTTTCAGTACGTTTATTTATGAAATGTTGTAATTTAAAAAAATCATATCTCGGTAACTATCGAACGTAAATAGCTCTATTATGCCTCTTGTTTTAGCAAATTTACTCTACTTTAAATGATGTTCTCTTTGGTTTTCTGGTGTGTTTGGTAGTCTTAAAGATAAAGAACTCAAGATGAAAATTTAATTTTTTTTTTTTTATTATGGACTGACATTGAATCCTCCTCGTTCAAGACTGAAAAGACAGGAATCTACATGACTGTTATCTATTACATGGCTATTACATGTGCTTTTCTGGACATACGGAGTTGAGCTTTGGGGTTCCACCAAACCTTCGAATTCCTCCCGAATCCAATCCTTACAGTCCAAAATCCTTAATGCTTCTTATTTTGTTACTAATAATCCAGTTTGTTGCTAATATCCATCTAATCCATAAAGACCTAAAAGATCCTTATGTAACCGATCTAGCCCGAACCCTATACCAATCCTTCCATGATAAGCTTCCCAAACACCCAAACCAATTCGTTTCTAACCTGGCTTCGCCTTAACTACCTAATAATCCTCCTAGGCGTCTGAAAAGAAGATAGCTTCAAGATCTTCTCTTTGAAAAATGTTCTTGGAGTTCTATCAATGGCTAGACTCTCCACATGTTTGTATCATGTCATAATTAATATCCCTTACAGAAAATTTACTTGTTGTATATATGTTATACAGTTGTAAATAAATGATTTAAAAAAAAATTTGTAACGTTTTTAATTTTTTATTCCTCTTACCTACACATGACAGACTTATCAACTTTGGCTAGTAATTATACATAGTTTTCATTAAAATGATAAAAAATTGCCTTTTTTTTCTCCTCGGCACTTGTACCATTACCATTATGCATTACTTGTAAATAAAGTAAGTAGGACCTCTTTTCATTTTCTTCATGTACTGGCGAAGACACTGGTACAGCAATAGCTGTGAAGCAGCACCTGCGGAGAGCGGAGAAGGAGGGTGAGAGTGCAAGAAAGTGTCCTCATTCCTGCTAACGGTGCGTCGGGTTTCGGCAAATCTGCGCCAGGCACCGAAGTGCTCTGTGACCTTCCACTTAGCTCAAGTGCCATCGAGTACTAGCAATAGTTAGCATTACTATAATTATATATTGTATATTATTGATTATTATAAATATCAATAGATTCATATATAAGGAGATGGTCAGGGTTGCGGTCAATAGTGAAACAAAAATAGTTTACAACTATTTATTTTCCAACGCTTCGCCCCACTTTGCAGGGCTTCATCAGGGCTAAAAAGATACAAAATGAAACTATGTTAAGATAAAATGATAGAAATAAAAATAAAAAGATACAATGAAAAGAATAAAAAACAAGTAACAAAGGCAAGAGGAATAGCTTCATACAAAAAATACGTAAAATATAAAGCTAAAAAAGTACATGAGATGTATATAAAACAACAAAAAAAAAAAATACATATACAGAGATAAAATAAACGTCATGAAAGAATAATAAAAATAAAAAAATAATAATAAGGAAAAAAAAAAAAAGACAATAAATGAGTAGAGAGCCATAAAGGACAACATACCTGTCCAAATAAATAAGTTGAACAGACAGAAAGAAACAGCGGAAACGCGCTGACCATCTCCTTATATATCAATTTTTACGGTCAACTATACATACATATATATTAATAGATTCATTTCTTCGCTTAGTTACATTTCTCTAATTTTTTTTTTATGCTAGAGAGGTAACCCTGTTAGTCTCACATCACACCAACCCAAACCATACAACTATTCGTTTAATATTACTACACGTTGCTCAAATTGTATAACTGTAATTTACATGTACTCTGTAGTTTAGATTGTGTATTATTTTTCAATATAGGAGAGTAACCAATATACTATATTTATATATAGTATAGTATACAGAAAAAATTATTCAAGACTTTACCGCGGAATTTATTATTTTTACTTGCAATTTTATGTGTAAAATAACAGCTCCTCAAGGTAGTAATCCTTGGTCCCATCCACTACACAATCTATACAGCTGACATTCCAACCAATCCTAACACTATCCTCACCACATATGCCGATGACACATGTGTGCTCGCAGTTAATAATAACCCATTAATTGTATCCCTAACTCTCCAATCCCATCTCACAGCCCTCGAAGATTGGTGTCGTAATTGGAGGATTAAGATAAATTCCAACAAATCCCACCAAATCACCTTTACTCTTCGTCGTAAAACTACCGACTGCCCTAAAGTTTCATTTAATAATGTTACTTTTACCCTTGTCTAACAGATCCACTACCTTGGACTACATTTGGACAAACGATTAACCTGGAACCCTCACACAAGACTGAGAAGACAGGAAACTGTACGTCGATTTCGACTATTACAGCACTTACTAGACAAACGGTCTAAACTTCCAACACATTACAAAAGACTGCTCTACATGACTGTAATAAGGCCAATCTGGACATATGGAGTTGAGCTTTGGGGTTCCACTAAACCTTCGAATTCCTCTCGTATTCCTTACAATCTAAAATGCTTCGTAAAATCCTCCTTGTGGGAGGACTCCAGGTTAATCGTTTGTCCATATGTAGTCCGAGGTAGCGGATCTGTTCAACAGGGGTAAGAGTAACATAAAGTATGGGATTGGAGAGTTTGGGATACAATTAAATGGTTATTATTAACAGCGAGCACACATGTGTCATCGGTATGCGTGGTGAGGATAGTGTTAGGATTGGTTGGAATGTCAGCTGTGTAGAATTGCAAG
>NW_027113306.1:616833-627900 GCF_000696795.3 Halyomorpha halys | reverse complement strand
GGTCAGCAAAGAACAACATAAATAAACAAAACCATATTTATTTATTTTATGCCGACGTTTCGACCTGAGTTTCAGGTCTTCATCAGGGGTTATGAGGTAGAAGGTAGGCCTGCGACTGGCCTATATTATACATTGTAGAATGTATAATTTATCTTGTTTATTTATGAATTTCTGGTATCTTTTAGCCTTTTCTTGCAGTATTTTAAATTAATATCATAATATTGTGTATAGTAAAAAAAATATCCTTTTATAATTTATATTATCGATATCAATCTAAAATTTCGATCGAACTAAATTAAATTAGTTTTATCATTTTTTATTGAACTTGTTAAAATTATAATTGTATCATTGACCCCTTCAAGTATTGTGATAGACCACTAAACAAATATTTATACAATTGCTTTATTTTAACTAAAAATATGTTTTGTTGTGAACAATACATGTAACTCGAGATAAAAAAAAATATTACATTTTTTTATAAATATTATTCATAAAAAAACGCATTTTGAAACTAAATTTTTTTTTATTTTTTAAATTTATTTATTAATATTTAAAACTGTATAAAAAAATAAACAAGCAAATTTGATCATAATGACATAATGATAATGATATGATACAGCATGTAGAGGAACTACCCAATAGTAGAACTCTAAAAACCTTTTACAATATAAGTTCACAAGGCCATCTTCTTTTCAGGCGCCTCAGAGGATTGCCAGGAATGGTAAGAGCATTGCAAGAGCAAGCAAGGTTTAAAACTAGTGGGTTTGGGTGGTTAGGGAAGGAGTGATATCTGGTTCGGGCTAGATCGGTTACATAAGGAGAATTTAGGTCTTTATGAATGGTTTTATTAGTAACAAAATAAGGAGCATTGAGGATTTTACGAAGGGTTTCGGATTGTAAAGATTGGATACGAGAGGAATTCAAGGTTTAGTGGAGCCCCAAAGCTCAACTTAGTATGTCCAGATGGAACTAAAAATTAAATATGTACAGTTAAAACTCATGAAAGGTACTTGCTGTACTTGGTGAGGATGTACAATTGTCTAGTAATAACTAGACCTACGGTTGTTCAGGGATTTTAGGGATACACACTTCAAGTGGCTGGGTGGACCATAGAGAGCTCACCAAACCAACAGAGTTTACTCCTGGCTTCAGTAACAAAATAAATAATTATCTGCCACAGCCGGATTAGAACCCGAGTCCTTCGGGCTAGAAGTACAGCGTCATACAAATGAGCTAACCACTCCTAATATTAAATTAAAGATCATTGATATTTTTACTAGTGGTAGGTGGTCGGCTAAAATTTAACCTTGGTTTTGACCATATTTATTATTTGGTTTTAAAATATATTTAAATAGTTCATCAAAAAATTAGATTTTAATAGTAAAATACATAAGAACTGATTTTTTATTAGAAGAAGATAGTCGACCGCATGAAGTATATTGTAGGAAGATAGCCTAGGTGGCGGTCAATAAAGCTGTCAATATAGTAGAAGAAACATTTCAATGATAAAGTAAAAAGATTACTCGGCCTGAAACTGGATCGGCGTTATCTGCTTATGGCTCTGAAATTCGACCTCTATTTGGTAAAAATATTTTCGAGACCAGTTCTGATAGTTTAATTTAAAAAAAAAAGTTTGCAAGATGATAGTTCGTGTGTGGGTCAATAAAGGTACAAAATTGTAAAAAAATAAATGGTAACTAACGTTTCGCCCCGTTTTGCAGTGCTTCACCAGGGCTAAAGGTTTTTTTTTTTTTTTTTTTTTTAATTATTTATTTATTCTAATTTACAACTGTACAAAATAATACAATAGGTAAATATGTTGTATGTTTCATATACACTTGAAAATCTTGGGAAGGAACCACCCATTGGTGGTACTTCAAACATTAATCTAAACTAGAAGGTCCCGTGGCCATCTTCTTTTCAGACGCCTCGGAGGATTATCAGGGATTGTTAAGGATGAAAGATTAAGAATTAATGGGTTAGGATGGTTAAGGAGTTTGGAATAAAAAGACGCATATCTGTTTTGGGTCAAATCTGCAACGAATGGGATGTTAAGGTCTTTATGAATGAGTTTATTTGTGACGTAATAAGAAGCATCAAGGATTTTACGTAGGATTTTGGATTGTAACGATTGGATGCGGGAAGAATTCGATGGTTTGGTGGAGCCCCAGAGCTCAATTCCATATGTCCAAATTGGTCTGATTATTGAAGTGTATACTAATTTTTTATAGTGAATGGGAAGTTTAGAGCGTTTGTCAAGTAAGTGTTGTAGCAATCGGAATCTACGAGCAGTTTCTTGTCGTTTCAGTCTTGTGTGTGGATTCCAAGTAAGTCTCTTGTCAAGATGGAGTCCTAAGTATCGAATCTGCTCAACAGGTGTTGGTGGTGTATAAAGGTGATCTGGTGGGTTTTATTTTTTATACCAAAACTGTAAAAAAATAAATGGTAACGTTTAACCCCGTTTTGCTTTGCTTCACCAGGACTAAAGGTAAAGATATAAACAGTGAAAGATGTGACGAGAAAATTAGAATATATAGAGAGTAAAAAAGTATTACAAAATAATTTTAAAAAAAATGAAAGACAATAAATTAATTTTAGAAAAAATATATAACTGAATAGAAAACTATTTCATAATCAATACATTTCATGTGATGGAAATGTGAATATAGAACTACACCAATAAATACGAGAATAATACCAGAGGTGGGTAAAAATTAGTTATTGCTGAAACTAATAGCTAAACTCGTCATGGATACGACCCATATACATGCATAAACCATTCATAAATAAATATCGTATCCATGACAACTATAGCTAACTTTTGCCCACCTCTGAACATTATTTATTAGAAATAGTAATATTACAAGAGCCGAGAAGAAAAAGAGGCAATTATCCCACCCCAATTTTTGATTACTTCAATCAAAACTATGTATAATTACTATTCAAAATTGATGAGTCTGCCAAGTATAGGTAGGGGGATTAAAAAATGACGGCTGTTTCAAAACCTTAAAAAAACATTGATTTTTCATTCGGAGCTCTATCTTTTAAAAACTACCAATAACACTAGAAAATTTAAGAGAACATAATTTAAATAAGAGTAAATTTGCTGAAATATTAGCCCTAAAAGAGCTACTTACGTCAAATAGTTCTCGAGATATAGCTTTTTAAAGAGCAAAATTTCTTAAAAATCTACTGAAAGATTAATAGTTAGTTAATTTATTTTGAGAAGTCTATATCTCAGGAACTATGTGACGTACAGATGTCTATTAGTACTCAAATTAAAGCTAGTTTAATGGAATATCCAGAAGTTTATGACCATTACCTTCGTAGGAATAGTTGTTTTCATGATATTTGCTAAAATAGATTGATTTATAGTTGTTCTGACAATAAATATGATTTAAGAAAAATTTTATTTCAGAACCCATTAAACGTACAGATGTCTGTCATCGCACAAATCAAACCTAGTTAAATTTACTAAAAAGTAGTTAATTATGTTTATCTTTGTAGGAGTGGTAGTAGTTATTATGATATTTGACAAAATGTTAATTTCTAGTTGTTCGTATAAAATGTTGGATTTTTGAACAATATTTTTCTCTAGATCCATAAGACGCACATATGTCTGTCAACACTCAAAATAAAAAATTTAACTTTAAATAAATAGAAATTTAACATAATATAAAGGAGTTTATGACACTTATCTTCTTAGGAGTAGTATTTTTTATAATATTCACATATTCAAATAAATTTGGCAAATGAAAATTTTTCTGAACAACTATAAATCAATTTAATTTAGCCAATTTCATGTAAACTATTACTCCTACGAAGATAAACATCATAAACTACTTTATAGCTCATTAAACTAGCTTTGATTTGAGTACTAATAGACATCTGTACGTCAGATGGTTTTTGAGATATAAAGTTTTCAAGATAAATTCACTAACTAATGATCTTTTTGTACGTCTCATACAACATTTTTATGAAATGTTGTTTATTAAAAAGTTATATCTCGAAAACTATTTAACATAAATAACACTATTAGGGCTCATATTTTAGCAAGTTTATTTTTCTTTAAGAATATCATCTCTTAGATTTTCTATTGTTGTTGGTAGTTTTAAAGATATAGAGCTCCGAATGAAAAATTAATTATTTTTAACGTTTTTAAGAAGCCGCCATTTTTTCTTGGCAGACTCATCAATTTTGAATAGTAATTTTACCTAGTTTCCATTAAAGTAATCAAAAATTGGGGTGAGATAACTGCCTTTTTTCTCTTCTAGGGCTCTTCTACTATAACACATATGGTAAAATTTGGTTTAGATGGATCATAATCATAATATTTCTAATAAGTATTGTTCAGAGGTGGGAAAAATAAACTATAGTTAAAACTAATAGCTAAAATTCTCCATATTTATACGTAAAATACAATATTTATTTATCAATGGTTTGTTCATGAATAAGGGTCGGACATAATTGAACCACGGATAAATAATTATCGTATCCGTGACAATTTTAGCTATTAGTTTCAACCATATCTACTTTTTACCCATCTCTAAACAATGCTTATTAGAAATATTATAATTATGATTCATTTACTCCTACTTTTTACTATATATATTTCTATTTTTCATAGATATTGTTCAGAGTTTAGTAAAAATTAACTATAATTGAAAAAAAATAGCTAAAATTGCTATGTATACGACCCATATACATGAATACTATTAGTTTTGACTATAGTTACTTTTTGTCCATCTCTAAACAATACTTATTAGAAGGATTTAGTGAATGACATAAATTCTTCCTTATTAAAAAACAATAGTTCATTTCATATCATCAGCAACGTTCCGGGAGATTTCCCCCATCTTCAGGCTGCTAAAAAACAAATATATAAACAGACACAAAAACTTTAGGCACACATTATATTGATATTATAAATAAATTAGCGTTTTAATTTTAATGTAGTTTTTTATGTAATATGGAATTGATTTAGCCAAAGGTTTATAATTATAAAAGTAAATAATGTTATATAATAAATAGAATAGAAATGGTTATTTGAAAAATTGTTAATTTTAGATTTTATTGTTCATCTTTGTGATAATAGAGGTAGGAGAAAATTATTTTATTGTCTTTATGGTTGTTATCAGACTGGAAGATAACCTTCAGAAAGGTAATTATTCTCCTAAAATGTATGACCAGTAGCAAATTTTACTCATTAAATGACATTAATATTGTAATATATTAGCATTAATGACAAGTAGGAGAAAATTATTATGTAATATATAGATTTTTGTTAACAGGTAAATAATTTATAAATAGTTCTTTGAGTGTATATGATATATGAGTGTTGTTGTAAGCACATGTATATGTTTTGGTTGAATTTGTTTTTTAGCAGCCTGAAGATGGGGGAAATCTTCCGAAACGTTGCTGATGATATGAAATAAACTATTGTTTTTTAATAAGGAAGAATTTATGTCATTCACTAAATCCTTTTAATTCCATAAGTCTCTTCCAGCAAAAGGATTATTAAAAATACTTATTACAAATATTATAATTATGATCTATTTACTCCGACTTTTTAGCATATTTCTATTTCTAATAAGTATTGTTCAGAGGTAACCATAAATTAGCTATGGATGAAACTAACATTACCATGGATACGATCCTTATTAATGAATGAACATGAACTATCAACTATAGCTAATTTTTGCCCATCTCTGAACAATACTTATTTAGAAATAGTAACACATATGGTAAAATTAGGTTTAGATGGATCATAATCATAATATTTCTAATAAGTATTGTTCAGAGGTGTAAAAATAAACTATAGTTAAAACTAATAGCTAAAATTCACCATAATTATACGTAAAATACAATATTTATTTATCAATGGTTTGTTCATGAATAAGGGTCGTAGATAATTATACTATTCATAATAAGTATTGTTCTACTATTTATTAATGAACCTATGGGTTCCCTTTAATTAGTTCCCTATTTATTAATATTTATATTTTCTTAATGCAATTTGCCTCATTTTTTTTTTTTAAATGTTCTTGTATTTGTATTCTTGTTTTGATTTAGCCTCGATGAGGCCCTGCAAAGTTGGGCGAAACGTTGGTTAACGTTATATATTTTTTTTTTCTATTTTGCATATTTTTCACCACCACTAGGATTATCTTCCTTCAAACTGATTTTTTTTTTAAATTAAAACTATCAGAACTGGTCTCGGAAATGTTTTACCAAGCAAAGGCCGAGTTGCAGAACCACAAGCTGATAACGCCGATCCGGTTTCAGGCGGAGGAATATTTTTACTACGACTACCTGCCATGCAATTACATTCAATGTTCAATATAGAACTATTTTTATTGTATCCAGAACAGGCTTATGCCTCTCAAATAGCACGAAATAGATAACAAATCAATATTTCGTAAATTCGGGCAGTATTAGGATAAAAAATACAATATCACATATACATACGAAAACGAAATGCTGTATTTTTTTTTTCTTACCTCCTTTTTAAAACAGATAAATAACAATATTAATATATATTATTTAAAATATAGTATTTATAAAAAATTAAGAAAAAAAATTCACGATAGTCGAGCGATGTAAACCACATTTTTTTAATATTAAGATATTTAGGTTTAAAGAATATTGTGTTATAATTTTTAATAAAGAATAAAATAATAATCGATATTATAAAACCTATCTCAATAACTAGGTTTGGTATACTATCATTTTACACTACATTTATTTTCTCAACATTATGTAGAGATCGTATGTAAAATTAAGTTATGATGAATATAGTTACTATTTTAGATAATTATTTGTTACTTAATGATTTTTGATAATAAACATAGACCAACATTTATTATTAAATAAAATGATAATATACCTAACCTAGTTGTTGAGGTAGGTTATATAATATCGATTATTATTTTATTCTTTATTAAAAATTATAACACAATATTCTTTAAACCTAAATATCTTAATATTAAAAAAATGTGGTTACATTTGGTTACTAACTACATCTGGACAGACGCCTAACTTAAAATCTTTAGGCAAGACTGAAAGGCAAGAAACAGCTCGTCGATTCCGAATACTACTGCATTTACTTAACAAACGTTCTAAACTTCCAATCCATTACAAAAGATTGATCTACATAACTAAAGTAAGGCCTATTAGCACAAGAGCCGGGAAGAAAAAAAGGGAGTTATCTCACCCCAATTTTTGATTACTTTAATGAAAACTATGTATAATTACTAGTCAAAACTGATGAGTCTGCCAAGGAAAGGTAGGGAGATCAAAAATGGCGGCTATTTCAAACCCTTAAAAAAACTGATTTTTCATTCAGAGCTCTATATCTTAAAAACTACCAACAACACTAGAAAACTTAAGAGCCCATTATTTAAAGAAGAGTAAATTTGCTGAAATATTAGCCCTAAAAGAGCTATTAACGTCCAATAGTTCTTGAGATACAGCTTTTTAAAAAGCTAAATTTCTTAGAAATCTACTGAAAGATTAGAAGTTAATTTATTTTGAGAAATCTATATCTCAGGAACTATGTGACGTACAGATGTCTATTAGCACTCAAATTAAAGCTAGTTTAGTGGACTATACAGAAGTTTCTGACCTTTACCTTCATAGGAATAGTAGTTTTCATGATATTTGCTAAAATAAATTCATTTATAGTTGTTCGGTTATGTCTGCCAACACTCTAAATAAAGGAAATTTAACTTACTATGGAGTAGTTTATGACACCTATCTTTTGTTCGGTTATGTCTGCCAACACTCTAAATAAAGGAAATTTAACTTACTATGGAGTAGTTTATGACACCTATCTTTGTAGGGGGTAGTAGTTTTTATGATATTCACATATGAATATAAATTTGGCAAATGAAAATTTTGTCCGTACAACTATAAATCAATATATTATAGCGAAATTTAATGTAAACTATTACTCCTACGAAGATAAACATCATAAACTACTTTATAGCTCATTAAACTAGCTTTAATTTGAGTGCTAATAGACATCTGTACGTCAAATGGTTTTAGAGATATAAATTTTTCAATATAAATTCACTGACTACTGATCTTTTAGTACGTCCAATACAACATTTTTATGAAATGTTGCTTTTAAAAAGCTAAATCTCGAAAACTATTTAACGTAAATAATTATATTAGGGCTCATATTTTAGAAAATTTACTCTTCTTTAAATGACACTCTCTTAGGTTTTCTTGTGTTATTCCTACTTTTTAAGATATAGAGCTCCGAATGAAAAATTAGTTTTTTTTATCGTTTTGATACAGCCATCATTTTTATTCCCTCTACCTATACATGGCAGACTCATCAATTTTGACTAGTAATTATACATAGCTTTCATTAAAGTAATAATAAAATTGGGGTGAGATAACTGCCTTTTTTCTCCTCTTGGGCTCTTGTACTATATCTGGACATAGGGATTTGAGCTTCGGAGCTCCACTAAACCATCGAATTCCTGTCGTATCGAATTCTTACAATCCAAAATCCTTCGTAAAATCCTCATTGATAATGATCTTAATATTCCATATTTTGCCGATCTAGCCCGGATCAGATATAAATCCTTCCATAATAAGCACCTAAACCCACTATTTTCTAACCTCGCTTCCTCTTCTATTCCTTGCTATCCTCCTAGGTGCCCAAAAAAGAAAATGGTCTCGAGACCTTCTAATGCAAAAATGTTACAAATACATAGTTTTTCTACAAATTTGTGTCCTGCAATAGAATTAATATCATATTTACTAAATGTATTTTTATGTAACACAGTTATGAATTAATGAAATGAATAATTAGCTTGGACAGAGTTGGTATGCGCTGGTATTTCTAGCTAAGCTCACGCTTGGCTCAGGTGACCATCTGGTTAAGTAGACTAATGCAGGACTGTGCTTGTTCTTAAAACGATTCCTGATCTTATGGCGTTAAATAATAAATACCGAATGATTTTTCTTAATGATTTGAATATTTATAAACCATTGAATTAGATAAAAGAGGATTTCGGGGCCACATCAGTAGTACAAGAGGCCAAGAGGAGAAAAAAGGCATTTATCTAACCCCAACTTTTGATTACTTTAATGAAAACTATGTATAATTAATAGTCAAAATTGATGAGTCTGCCAACTATAGGTAGGGGGAATACAAAATGGCGGCTGTTTGAAAGCGATAAAAAAAATTAATTTTTCATTCGGAGCTCTATATCTTTACAATTACTAACAACAATAAAAAATGTAAGAGAATACAATTTAAAGTAGAGTAAATTTGATCAAATATGAGCCCTAATAAAGCTATTTACGTTCAATAGTTCTCGAGATTTAGATTTCATAAAAATATTGCATGGAACGTACTGAAAGATCAGTAGTTCGTGAATTTATTTTAAAAAATGTATATCTCAAAAACCTTTTAAAATTTTTTGAGGTTTATTACTTCCATCATTTGCAATAAATTATTATTTATTTATTCATTAACAATTGTACAACGTTTCGGGACCACTGTCCCATATTCATGCACTATAAAAACCTATAACAATAATAAAAACTGTATAACACCAATCTTCTACTTTATATATTTTATTTTATACAATAAAAGTCACCTCATGCTTTCATATGGGAAATCATGTCCACCATTTGTGCATCTTCACTTCTCTCTTATCTTCCCGAAACGTTGTACAATTGTTAATGAATAAATAAATAATAATTTATTGCAAATTTTGGAAGTAATAAACCTCAAAAAATTTTAAAAGAATTGACTCACCAGACTTCCGAGAGAGATAATCCAGATCTCAAAAACCATTTAACGTACAGATGTCTATTAGCACTCAAATTAAAGCTAGTTTAATGAGCTACAAAGTAGTTTGTTACACTTATTTTTGTAGGAGTAGTAGTTTTCATGAAATTTGCTAAATTAAATTGATTTATATTTGTCCGGACAAATTTTCATTTGCCAAATTTATATTCATTTGTGAATATTATAAAAACTACTACCCCTACAAAGATAAGTGTCATAAACTACTCCGTTGTAAGTTAAATTTCCTTTATTTTGAGGTTGGCAGACATATGTGTGTCTTATGGATCTAGAGATATATTCTTTCAAAAATCTAATATTTTGTACGAACAACTAGAAATTAAAATTTTGTGAGTTTATTTCGTCAAGTAATACTCCTAAAAAGATAATCGTTATAAACTATTTTGTAGTGAATTTAACTAGAATTAATTTAATTAACGTACAGATGTCTGACACGTCCAATGGTTTCTGAAATAATGTTTTTCATAAATCAAACCTATTGTCCGAACGACTATAAATCAATTTATTTTAGCAAATATCATGAAGACTACTATTTCTACGAAGGTAAAGATCATAAACTACTTCTAGTACAATTATTTATCTTTAATTTGAGTGGTAATAGAAATTTGAACGTCGAATGGTTATTGACATATAGATTTCTCAAAATATATTCACTAACTACTGATATTTAAGTACATTTTTATAAAATATTGCTGTTTAAAAGGCTATATTTCGAGAACTATTGGACGTAAATAGCTCTATTAGGGCTTATGTTTTAGCAATTTTGCTCTACTTTAAATGATGTTCTATTAGATTTTCTATTGTTGTTGGTAGTTTTAAAGATATAGAGCTCCGAATGAAAAATTAGTTATTTTTAAGGTTTTGAAACAGCCCCCATTTTTTATTTCCTCTACCTATACTTGGCAGACTCGTTAATTTTGATGAGTAATCATACATAGTTTTCATAAAAGTAATAAAAAATTCGGGTGAAATATCTGCCTTTTTTTCCCTCGTCTAATAGGGCTTACATTTTAGCAAATTTACTCTTCTTTAATTAATGTCCTCTTAGATTTTTGCTGGTGTTGTTAGTAGTTTTTAAGATATAGAGCTCTAAAGAGCTATGTTCAACTCTCAAAAAGTTAATAAACATAAAAAAAATTAAATTTATGGAATTGAAAATAATTGTTGTTTTCAAATGAAAAGATTTATCGATTACTGAATATCCAAGATGTGATGTGTAATACAGATTTTATATATAT
>NW_027113306.1:612779-615133 GCF_000696795.3 Halyomorpha halys | reverse complement strand
TATATATAATAACTGAATAAGACAAACTAAGTAATTAGAAGAGACTCGATCCCGAACATTTTTGCAGCAAGTTGGCCTTAGCCGGGAGGGGGGAGACATAGAGTGGAATGCTGGCTTTCCTTAAACGGTAACCGAGTCTATGAATACGGGCTGACCCCAGGCCGGTGGTCACTCCGACCAGCTTGTACTATTTTTAGTTCTCCCATCAAATGTTTCTTTTTCATACTATCAATCGTTTAGTTATATATTTTAAAATATTACCTAGTGTAAATAATTCAAAAAGTATTTATCATATTTAAGGATGCGACTAAAATTTTCATTTTTTGTGCTGAATAAACCGTTTTTAGGATCAGCAACTTCACTAGAGAGAGAGAAATACTTTATTTATCTATGCTGCCTAAACACATTAGGTTGCTATCTGACACAGCATACTTATCAATCCGTAATCGGACATATATAAAATTACACATACATGGTATAATCAGAAAAAAAAAGATACAATAATAAGGTATAATAAACAACTTCTCCCCCCCCCCCTACAGTTTCCTTTTACAATCCATTTCGGTCTGTACAACAAATACAAATGTTTCATTCATTCCTATTTTTCTTTCACATTTCTGCTCCTCCAATTTCACCCTTTCACAATTTTTTAGTTCAACCGATCAACAAATTCGCTCTCCGAAATTCACCCTCCTAGATCCTCTTCAGTGACCCGCTAAACAAATTCAATATTAGACGGTAATGTGAGATCAGACCATCATTCATAGTCACAGCAGTAGATGGGTTTACCAAGAACAAACAAATAGATACATTTTACGAGAATAAGACTAACACATTGATTAAAAGGAAAATATAATAAAAACCGGTTACAGGAAAGACTTGAATGGATAAATAAGTTTTAAAAAAAACACTAAAAAAAAATAGTATCAATAAAATAAAATAATTGAATGAATAAATACGTTAAAAAACAAAAATAGAGAGGTCAACATATTAAAATAAATAAAAATAAAAATTCGTATTTTAAGATTTCCTGAGTAAAAAAAATAAATAAAATAACAAATATCAACTTTATTCCTGGCAATAATGAAACAGTTTAACGAAAGAGTTAGAGGATGTTTTTCTAAACATTCTGTCAAATGAGGACAATACCTATCTTGTATTAAAAAGTACTTAATTGCACATAAATTTACCGAATTTAATCCAAATTTTCAGAGCTTTTTATGATAAAATCTTTTTTAAAAAAGAAAAAAGAAATGTAAAATCGATTCTTTAAAGCAACACTTTCAGTTTATCGATTTTAAAGAAAAAGTTTATGTAATATTCCAGATATATATTTACGAAAAATATTTGGATTGAATTGAAATAGGTTCAATTTAGTACGACATTTTGTTTTTTGCTAAAACACAATAAAACAAAAATTGCTATGGATACGATATTTATATATCAATGGTACATTCATGAATACGGGTCGTATCCATGGTAACGTTAGCTATTAGTTTCAATTATTATGTGGAGTCTGTGAAACTCAAAACTCATATGTCCGTCGAAAACTATCGTATCTTTAACATACACACTGACAATCATTTGTTGTTTGGGTTATTCGTGATCTTTAATTTAACATGTTCACGCGTGTTAAATGGAAAACCGCAGGTTAAATGGAGAAATATTTCCTTCTTTTAGCATGTTAAAACGATATAACATGTAACATGGTTGAAAGCCTATTAATAGGTCTGTTAAATGGAGAATGACGTCATGCAACAAACCAGCTGAGCTCGTCATTATTTTATTTGTTGTCCTAGTAACAAGCAATGTAGTATTATACATATTATTTGCTTGTAGTTTTTTTTTTTATTGTGTTAAAATTGTTTTGGATGTTTTTAAAAACTAATAAAGCCATCGATGATAATAATAATGTAATGACAGTTGTCAATTAACTCATCTTGATTCTCTTCCTAACAAGTTAGAAGATCAACAAGACACTCAGTAGCTAAACTTTCACACAACTTCCACTTTTCACTCAATTTAGGCATGTTATAATAAATTACTTCAATAAAACCTTAGAAGTAAAAAATAACATGAAGTTTTGGAAGGAAAGTTTATAAAACAAGTTGCTCAGAAAATCCGCTAGGAGCTCTTAATAGGAGTGCTCACAATCCTATACTTATAACATTTAACATGGTAAAATATTTTATATTTAACATAACACCATGAATACCACTGTTATATCTAAATTTGATAGATAGATTTATTTATTCATAGATATTACAATCTGCCACACAGTTGTGGGCAATAGGTAATATTGATAAATGATCTCATACATACTAAAATAAAAAAAAAAAAATAAATAAAAAAAA
>NW_027113306.1:595924-608454 GCF_000696795.3 Halyomorpha halys | reverse complement strand
GGAGAATCTGACCATTGCCAGAACTCCAATTGTCCATTTTTTATTTTAATAAGTCTCTTGGCCACTAAATCTAAATTACAAAATAAAAAAGAAATATGGCAATTTCCAACTTAGAAGAATCACCAATCCGCCTATATTAAAAAAAAATGTAATTAACACCTTAGAAATAAAGTTATCATTAAAAAGGTAATCATTTTTATTTTATTGTAATTTTTGAAAAAAAAAGAGATTTTCAGAATATCTAAAGAATATTCTAATTCTAATATGAGATATTAGATTGAGAAAATGAGGCCTGATCTCATCCTAATAGATAGGGCGAGATTGTGCCAGCAGGAAAAAAATACTTCCATCAACCCCTGCCACCCGAAATTTCAATGCAATTAACAGACATTTTTGCAATAAAGTTATCATTTAAATACAAAGTAATAATTTTAGTAAAAACGTAAATTATTTTGATCCTATACCTCAACAGATTTATTTCCTCTCCGATGTTTCGGCACTTAGGCCATTTTCAAGATCAACTCAAATTTTCATATATAAAAAGATGGTCAGGGTTGCGGTCAAAAGTGAAACAAAAATAGTTTACAACTATTTATTTTCCAACGTTTCGCCCCACTTTGCAGGGCTTCATCAGGGCTAAAAAGATACAAAATGATACTATGATAAGAATAGAAATACAAAGATAAGATACAATATTGTATCTTTTTAGCCCTGATGAAGCCCTGCAAAGTGGGGCGAAACGTTGGAAAATAAAATAGTTGTGAACTATTTTTGTTTCACTTTTGACCGCAACCCTGGCCATCTTCTTATATATCAATTTCTACGGTCAACTATATATACATATATACAATACCTTATTATCGATTTGCACATACTTTCTGAACCAAATTTATTTTAATATGTAGAGGAATGAAAAATCCTCAAAAGGTGGCAAAATCTCAGATCATCTATCTTTCAAAATTAACAAAAATTCGAAGTTAATTTTTCTAAAAATATTAATTATAGATTAAAATAAAATTTGTAAATGTTATATTCTAATGCATGTAAATTTTCCAGATAAATTAATCGTTTAATTTAGTTTACGTCATTATGGGTAATGGTGTCGTCACCATTACCCATAATGACGTAAATTTGCGTCACAAGATATAAACCCACCGTTACGTGACGTGTCTCTACCGAGATATGTCAAAGGACGGTGAAAGTGTCGAAGGATATGTTTACAAACAGGAACCAGAACCTGGGTTCGGTGGTCGATGGGTTCGAGACCTGGCTGACCGGTCTGCATCAGGTTATTTTTACCGCTTCGGCTCCCTCCTTATTGATGGGGCGAGCTGGGAGCTGGTCAGGTGCAGAGGTCATTGGTCCTGCAGGATTATCTGGATGTTGCGGAGGTCCTTCGAGGGAACTGTGAGTATAAAATAGTCTATCCAATACTCAACTTCTTATTTAGCTATTTATGTACCTCAAAGTTAGAGGATACATTTTTTCATTACCGAGTTCATTTTTTCTATACTTTTTAAATGGCTCTTTTAGTTAATATTTCATTTTTTTTCCCTTATCCAGATTCATTCCCCTCCCCTCCAAAATTTTTACAAATGTACAATAGTAATGTTGAGTAAAACATTGATCTCTATTATCTATTTAAACACACATTGATATATAAAAGAGTATGGTCGAATCTTTGTCCTTAATAAACTTTTGCAATAAAGGACAAATTTACCTGTTGTTTTTATTCAAAATATTTCCTTTCGTCGTGGGAAGGTTTAAAGAGAATGAAAGACCCGAATCCTAGTAAAAGTAGCAAAAACCCCGAAAGTAGCAAAAAACTTTATGAAGAAAATTGAGCATTTTTTGTGATTAGCTCAGAAAGCATGCGTTTTTCTTTGTATTTATAAAAATGTTTATGGTTATTTTATACCATCTGTCTCTTTTCAAAAAATAAGAAAAAATATTACTGATTCAATTTAGCAATAATATATTTACAAAAAAATATAAAAACATAATATAGCTTGGGGTAAAGTAAAAATAATTTTTTTTAAGTAAAAACAATTTCATATACGTTTTTATTGTGGTCTCAAATATTATTTTTCAAAGAAATTAAACAATTTTTTACCTTGATTTATTCGGAGTTTTTTTTTCTCCTAGTGCCTATAGTATACATAATCATTCATAACTCATATGCATTTTATGAAATCTCTTCGTTAATGGAACCATTGGAAAGCTCAATTTCTGTTCTTTTAATCCACATAAAAAAATTCACACATAACGAAATTCACAACTATATAGACATGCTTAAACAACTTTCAAAAAGTGTATCCTTTCTCTAGACTCCAGGGCACTCAGGAATAGCTGGAAATGAAGCAGCGGATAATGCGGCTAAAGAGGCTGCTACAATGAACAATCCACCACTCCAAATTTACGAGCCGAAAGACATAATGGCATTTTTAAGTAACAGAATGCGAAAAAGTTGGGATTCAATGTGGCCAGACGTACCACTCACCAATAAACTAAGAAATGTTAAAAAACACACTAAAGTGGACAAGTGCCAAAAGGGGAAACAGAAGAGAAAAAGTGGTTGTTGCAAGAGTAAGAATAGGACATTTCAAATTAACACACCTCCACTTAATCACAAAAGAGGACCAGCCTATATGCCAAACCTGTCAGTCCCCATTATCGATAAAGCATATAATTGAAGAATGCTCATAATTTCGTCAAGCCTTCGAAAATAATAAAATTTCTCGTACAAGAGAATTGGCCCTTAAAGACTCAGCAGAATTCATAGTCAAAATGATAAAATTTCTGAAAGAAATTCAACTTTATACTAAAATATAATCCACCAATATCGAGCAGTGTAAAAAGGAAATAGTCTACATTCAACTATCAAATGTCAAAGAAGATAAATAAAGTAAAAAGGGTGTAATAACCTAGATGTTCATCGCCCTGAATAAAAATCTAATCATAAAAAAATTCCGATTTATGAGGCTGGTTGGACACCGAAGTGCTCACAAACTCACAGGGATAGCTTACGGGCTTCAGTAACGGAATAAATGATTAAATGCCACAGCCGAATTCGAACCCAGGTTCTTGGAGTTAGTAGCACAGTGCCTTACCACTGAGCTACCCATTTCCACAATCCTCCTATTTATTTTATCTTCTATATTTTTGAATCGCGCAGTTTCACTAAAATATTCCATTTACTAATATACCCTAAAGCAACTTGTATATTGATTGTAAAGACCAAGACTAATTTAAAGAAGATCAGACAACACTTCCCTATTACGAAATCGCGCTTGGGATGCTCCTAGTGGAACAGATAGTTCAGAACGATCCCAAATTACAAGATCATTTAGTTCTTGATGATCGTCCCGAAATTAGCCTTTTAAACGCTGCTCGGAATTGTGATTAATTGGAGCTTCAGTCAACACGCGTTGTTGTTTTTTGTTAATCATTTCCTGTAGAAGAGCCACAATTTGTATATTTATTTTTATTTATGCGTGATCTGATATTTATTTTTTCAACATCCTGCCTTTAGGCCTTTACAAAAAAAAACAAACTCAAACACTGTCCTTATAAAGCTGACTATTAAACATTATACGCTACACGTTGTACAGTATTGTCTGTCATAATTCCATCAGAGACAATAGATCAATTATATATAATGTTCGACTTCATCTTTTTACAAATAAAACAGATAACATATAATAAAATAACCTACCTTTGGGTAGTGGATAGCTCACTCAAATTCATGGACATGGATTCGAATCCGACCCGGCAAATAATTATTTTCTGTTTCATTATAGCCGTGAGTCAGCCCTGTGGGTCAGAAAGCCCTCTGGGGTCCCCCAGCCTCATAAAGTGGCTACTCTAACTTGTGTGAAAGTCTTAGTGGGTTCTGACAAAATCACCTCCTTGCTCAACCCTTGGTCTTGTACTGTACAAGAGCCCAAGAGGAGAAAAAAAAGGCAATAATTTCACCCCAACTTTTGATTACTTAATCGAAAACTAGGTATAATTAATAGTCAAAACTGATCAGTCTGCCAAGTATAGGTAGGGGAATAAAAAATGGCGGTTGTTTCAAAACGTTAAAAATAATATTTTTTTTATTTGGAGATATATCCTTACACCTACCAACAACAATAGAAAATCTAAGAGAATATCCTTTAAATTAGAGTAATTTTCTAAAATATAAGCCATAATAGAGCTATTTACGTTCAATAGTTCTCGAGGTATAGCTTTTTAAAAAGCAACATCAAAAAAATGTTGTACATAACGTACTGAAATTTCAGTATATGCGTCTTATTAGTCTAAAAATATATTTTTTTTGAAAGATCAAACATTTTATTAGAACAACTAGAAATTAACATTTTGTAAGTATATTTTGTCAAACATCATAAAAACTACTACTCCTACAAAGATAAACATTATAAACTATATTATTGTAAATTTAACTAGCTTTAATTTGAGTGGTGGCAGACATCTGTACGTCCAAGGATTTCTGAAATAAAATTTTTCATGTTTCAAACTTATTGTCCTAACAACTATAAATCAATTTATTTTAGCAAATATCATGAAAACTACTATTCCTACGAAGGTAAAGGTCATTAACTACATTAAAGTAGATTTAATTTGATTGCTAATAGTCATCAGTAAGCCACATAGTTCCTGAGATATAGATTTCTCAAATCAAATAACTAACTACTGATATTTCAGTACATTTTTATGAAATGTTGCTTTTTAAAAAGCTATACCTCCAGAACTATGAGACATAAATAGCTCTATTAGGGCTAAAATTTCAGCAAATTTATTCTTCCTTAAATAATGTCTATTGTTATTTTCTAGTATTGTTGGTAGTTTCTAAGATATAGAGCTCCGAATGTTTTGAAAAAGCCGCCATTTTTTATTCCCCCTACCTATACTTGGCAGACTTATTAGTTTTTACTAAATTATACCTAGTTTTCATTAAAGTAATCAAAAATTGGGGTGAGATAACTGCCTTTTTTTCTTCCTGGCTCTTGTACTTTAAGGTCTAATATCGAGCATTGGTTTGTGGTACAGAGATAGATGAATGTACCACTAGTGAAAGAAAATAATTTAAATAATGTTGTTATATAATAATTTTAAATTATGATTGTACAGATGACATGACTTCAATATGAAAATCGAAAATATGAAAAATATGTGGTAAATATCATTACAAGAATATTAAATATACGTATATAACATAGATAAAAATTTTTGATAAGTATATTTAATTTTAGGATTGTAAAGGTTCATGAGTATGGGATTTTTCATTACAACAATTTAAAAAAAAAAAATACAAACGAACTTTCTAAGAATAAAATTCAGAAAAAAATTTAAATGGAAGATTTTTTTTACTTTAACACATTAAACATATATCATATATGATTTTCAATAAAACAGATAAACTTAAGACAAAAAAAAAAGATGAGAAGTTGAGGCTACTGGAAGCCACATCCTGCAAAAGGTGAACATCCTACACAGCAAGGCCCTAACCACACAGCCACACTCGGTAAGTTACTCCTCTGTACTTCAATTATACACTACCCATTCCATTACCATTCCAGTTATTTTGCTATTATCTACCAATTTAGCTAATTCCAGGGCTGGAACATCAGGAAAGCTGCGTCTATCATTAATTCTTATCAATAGAGGAAGATAGGGTAAAACAAAAATTGCTCAAAATAGTACAAAAACGTTTCGTCCCACCTTGGAAGGCTTCATCAGAGCAAAGTAAAAAAATATTGTTTTTTTTTTTTTACATAAAAACGACTATAAAAATATACATTTTTATGAAAGAGTTACACAAAAGTTATATAAAAGGTTTTTTTCTATTGACACATGAAGAGCTACAATGTGGGACGAAACGTTGGTGTATAATATAAATACAACTGCATGTTGGGTAATCTTTTGTGTTTTAATGTTATTAAAAAGGAACTGCTGAGAAATTCTTTATCGACAGGAATGCTACCCAAATACAGTGGGCTGCTATACTATCTTAAAATATAATATAAAAAATTAATATAAACAAAATACATTTATACAATATTTATTGCTTCTTTTCAATGACCAAATTAGTTCATGAAGTTCCACTCCCAGTTGCCGACAGTTAAAGGAGCAGTGACCTACAACCTGGGAAACCCAACCCCAACCCGAAGACTGCTGCAAGACATTCTTTTATAAATTTTTAATAAATATAAGTCCCTATGTACTTATTATTATTTTTTTTTTCTCTTTTCTTCTCTCTTCCCTTTTTCAAATTAACTTGTTTCTTTTTACTATTAGAAGGCAATTGTTTATTTTATTTAAGTGTACCAATATCATTATTTTTTGTTATTAATTTTACTTTCCTCTTTTATTAAGAAGCATTATTCTTATCTATTTATTTTTTCTTTTTTTCATTTAATAAGAACATTGTATATAGTCAGGGGTGTCATTTGTATGACTATACCCCCTCATAATCAACTGTTAAAACATATATATAATATAAGCTATATCAACCATGTAAGTCAACCATGAAACATATTATATATCAAAATGGGTCATATATAATTAATTTAAAATATTTACAAGAATTTAAAGTTTTTATTGAATTCACCAGTAAAAAACGCTACGAACTTATTTTACAACTCAATATTTTTTTTTGTTTTGTTTTGTTACATTACATATCTAATTCTATCATTACATCCTAGTCTTACATATCACCTCATTGTATTTACAATTTTACATCGCCCAGTCATTCAAAATTAATTATACCATAAATATATCATTTCAGCCGCCACAACACCACCTGTAACTTTTTTTTTTTTAAATAATTTATTTATTGATATCTACAACTGTATACACATATATACAACAAGTAAATTTGCTGTAGGTGACATAGTGACATGATAAAAACATGTGGAGAATCTACCCACTGATAGAACTCCAATAACATTTCTAGAGGAGAAGATCCCGAGGCCATCTTCTTTTCAGACGCATAGGAGGATTATTAGGTAATGAAGGAGAAGCCAGGTTAGAGACAAGTGGATAAGGGTGGTTGAGAAGTTTATTATGGAAGGAACGGTATCTGGTTCTGGCCAAATCGGCAACATATGGAATATTGAGGTCCTGATGGATGACTTGATTTGTGACAAAGTAAGGAGCATGAAGGATTTTGGACTGTAAGGATTGGATTCTGGAGAAATTTGATGGGTTAGTGGAGCCCCACCTGTAACATAAACAATAGAATTTTATTTTCATTTAATCATTATTTATTTTTCAATTCTACAGTCCACTAAAATCCAACCAGCCATCCAAAGTGAATGTGTGTCTGGCATTTAGCTGAAGGCATTCTTCATACAATTATACATTTAATTTAACAACATTATTACTAATAAATTAATATAGCTTAAATATAAATTTAGACCTCACATCCAACTGCCCAAGTCATTAATTTCATTTAAATCACTCTATGAAACAACAAAACAATAGGAAATTATATTAGTTTATTAATAACCTTACGTTAGCCTGTGTTTGATTACCTATTTTGTCACTTTTTCATTAAATTTTAAAAATTTAATTACAGATTAACTTAATAATGTTATCACTTTCTTATCTCACAATATTTTTAACCTTCCTTACAGAAATCAGGTTAGGCATATAATTTGTGTATTTTAGTCCTAATATATATTTATTTTATTATTAAAATTCATATCAAAGTTAATTGTAAATAGTAACATAGAATTTAACCATATTATACATAAATTTTGGCTTTTTGATTTTCATGCTATAGAAAAAAAATATATACATTTTGAATTTTTTGGCAGTATCTTGAATAGATGTTTTCTACGGTCAAATTGTGTTTTGCTCGTTCAAAAGCACGGAAACACAAAATATCAAACCTCCTTTCTGGAGCTCCATTTCCTGGACAATTAACATAATTTTCTGTTTTTTTATTGTTTTGATTATAGTGAGAAATGTAGTTTTGGTAAAAAAAAAACTCTTTTTTGCTAGGAAGCTGTACCGCTAAAAGTATCCTGCCGAATCCTGGATGGAGGTCAATGTGAGAATTAAAATGGAAGAAAAGAAAACAATTGCAGGTCCCAGGACTAATTCTTGCCCTCAGCAGTTACAGTTAGCGACTCCTAAGAAGAGAATCTGATCTATATTTTCCCGAGCATCACAATTATATTCCTGGGCCTTCCTTCTTCCGCCTCCTGGGGCCCCCTTTCGGTTCTTGCAATTAGGAATACAACTGTTCTTCTGATTACCCTCTTCCAGGTTGCGGTCACCGAGGAACCCGTCCTCTTATGGACACGCACGCTATTCCACTTATAGAGTTGTCAGTCAAATATTTAAATATGGTACAGGATTTGCGAGGAGGATAGCTTCTAGCTATTTACGAATCATTTAGGATTATATTAAGCCTATGTCTCCTTCCCTTGATTAAAAAAATTGTCGGATTTTATTTTTTTAACGTGTTTCAAAGATAGTGTAGTTTTTCTATTTAGAGTGACCTATGTTCAATTTCTATAACTTTCCACCAAAGAATAGAAGTTTGTTTGTTTGGTTGTTTAGTGGCGCCAAACTTCATTGGTCATCAACGCCATTTATATTTTATTTAATTTTGCTAATATTCGTTAAATTTTATTTATTTTTAATTTTTTTTTTTTTTTTTTTCTTCCGATCAAGTTATATTTTTGTCAGTAAATTTTGTGATTTTAAAAACTGGAACACCAATTCTATTGCCTTATCACCGTCTCCAAGGGTTTTTGATATATCTTGGTTTAGTCCCAAGCTATTGAGGTGTGGTGTAAAATATGGGCATCGTTGTAAAATATGGCTTATTGTTAAATTTTTATTGCTATACTGGCAGTTCGGAGGTGTTTCTTTTGATATAAGATAGGAGTGGGTGAGCCTCGTATTAGAATAGAAGTAAAGGTATTTAACTGCAATCAATCATTCTTGAACAAATGCATAAGTATAGTTTGTCCGTTATTTTCAAGAAATTTTTTTTAATAGAGACATTTTTCGTACACAGTGACATATTTTGACCTTAACTTGTTCTGTATTTTATATTTTTGTGTAGAAATCAACACATATAACTTGTTATGTTCATTAAACAAATAAATAAATAAAAACTATACTTGACAGACTCATCAATTTAGACTACTAACCCTTCATAGTTTTCATAGAAGTAATGAAACATCGGTGTGATATAAATGACTTTTAAATAAAAGATTATTTCGAGAGCCCCAAAAAATAAAATAATAATAATGCCCCAAAAGTTCGATGCCGATACCACCGTTCACTCCCCACACACATCCCTCCAGGGACGCCCCTCCAAACCCAATTCTACTAAATTAGACTTAACACAATCCTCCCATCTACGTTTCGGTCCACATCTCGGACGTTTACACGTCGGTTCAGTGTTTATTTACATTTTAGGGATCCGCTCGTTACTAAGCCCTACAACCTTACACGCCGTAATGCTATAACTTGAATTATATTTACCAGGTGTAGGTCCCTTAATTCAGTGTTTTGTAGGCTTCTAAATTCTCCTGTTTTCGGTCCGAATATTTTACATATTACTGTATTTTCGAAAAACATGAGGCACTGTTCATCCTTTACTTTAAGAAAATACGTCTCGCATCTATAAAGAACAGTGGGAAGGATAATAGTTTTGTAAATTCTAATGTTTAAGTTTTTGTACGGAAGGCCCCAGCTAAGCAGTTTCGAAATTAAAAAATAACAAATATTCCCCGGCTTCAACCTAGCTTTTATTTCCTCATCAATTTCGTTTTTTCTAGTTACCGTAGAACCTAAATAGTTAAACCTATCTATCAGTTCAAACGTATTTCCTCCTATATCTATATCACTGAAATTTCTCGCGTTCCTACTCCTAACCATGTATTTTGTTTTATCCGTATTTATTTCAAGACCTAGTTCCTTACTGGAGTTTATTAGCGCAGTTTTATTTAGTTCTATAGTTTCCTTGTTCTAACCCAATAATACCAAATCATTAGCATACCAAAGTACCGGTATTTTATCACCCATAGTTGAAACCTTTTCGGTATTCATCACAATTTTTATGATTATGATTAAGATTAAATAATATTGGTGATAAATCGCCTTGTTTTGAACCCGACCAGACCTCGAATTTCTCTGAATAAATAATAAAGTAAAATTTATAAATTTTAATAATTGGAGAAGTTTGTCGGGGAGTGCGGTCAGCAAAGAACAACATAAATAAACAAAACCATATTTATTTATTTTATGCCGACGTTTCGACCTGAGTTTCAGGTCTTTATTAGGGCTATATAACAAAAGAGATAGCAACAACATTTAGAGAAACATAAATTTGGAATTATACAAATTATTCAATTGAATCATAATAAATGATAAAAAATTGATAACTGATAATTGAATAGTAAAAAAAACTTTAATTGATTGATAATCGTGGAATTAGATGGTAGTAGATTGACAACAGTGAAAGATGAAATATATCATGTAGGTAAGAAGATATGTATAATATAAGATATGCAAGTAGATATGAAAATCAGGTCGAAACGTCGTCATAAAATAAATAAATATGGTTTTGTTTATTTATGTTGTTCTTTGCTGACCGCACACCCCGACAAACTTCTCCAATCATTAATCTACGGTCAACTATCTACACCTCATTATAAATAACAATATTTTATTTAAAATAATTATCATTTCGATTATTTTTCCAATGAATAATGAAATATGTTTAATATAGTTTATTGAAATGCTACACCCAGAGTCTATATAATGAAGCTTAGACGCCTCGATCGTTTCCTGTACACGTGTTGCCAAAGCCCTGACCTATCCAAACATCATGTGGGTTGGATCAGTCCCAGTCACTGAGGAATATGGTCTGCGAGGACAATGCCGGCGGAGTTCTGGAACATATCTTCACAGAGAAGAGACGCCGAAGAAGAGGAGAAAAAAGAGAATAAAACCAGATGACAAATCCAAATAACGAGAGAAGGGCCTAAAGGTTCCCACGAGTTACACATGTTGCCTCACCCAACTAATTAGGTCTCCTGGTTGTGATCTCTTTCTTCAACCGCGCTTCTTCCTAAAGCCTTACTCAACGTGTACATTTAGTACTATGTCCTGCTTATGGTTTCTTATGACAAGTCTGAACATGAGTACGTCTGTATCCTCGGTAGGAGGTCTCTGGTCTAGCTTCAAGTAAACACATGTCTCCTTCATTGTTAAAAAAAAACAGACTAATTAAACGTGAGCAAGTAATAGGAAGAAATGAACACAGGATAAGTTTACTAGCAAAGAAAATAACTCATTTTTCTTGTAATTCAACGATTTTTTTTTTTCTCTCAAATAATGAAATTAAATTTTAAAGAGTTTATAATTTTTGTATTAATTTAGATTGAGTATTTCTACATTATTAAATATACACATGCAATTTTATAATTATTACTTTCGACTTTTAACATATAATATAATTTATAATCTTAAACACTTTCTTGAGATGGGTAAGTTTTTTTAAAATAAATAATTTATTAATTTTTATTGATATATTCTTGTTTGAGAGTGGTTTAGTTTATTTAAAAACAAATTTGATCCTTTATTTTATCAACTTTATTTTTTTCAAAACCTTCCAATGTTTCGACCCTCAGGTCATTTTCAAGGATACCTACAAAAAAGTTTTTTAAATATTATTTTTATATAACAATTTTATTATTTCCTTCACTTACATACTGATTTCCTTGGCCCTACCTTTATTTTGTAGTCATTTTCGTTTTTAAAATCTTAAAAATGCCGGCTAATTGCCTTTGTCCCATCTCTAAATAAATTAATCATTAAAATAATATCATAATAATATTATAAAATCTTTGTTTTTGTAAAAATAGATTCCTACACACATAAATTCTTCTATATAATTCTTTCTTAAATTTAAAACTTTAAAATTTAAGGTTTGCAAATGTAAATGAAAGAAAGAAGAGAAGTGGTTAGTAAGAGTTTCAAATTTAAGAAAGAATTATATAGAAGAATTTATGTAAGTAGGAATCTATTTTTAAAAAACAACGATTTTAAAATGTTATTATGATATTATTTTAATGATTAATTTATTTAGAGGTGGGACAAAGGCAATTAGCCGGCATTTTTAAGTTTTTTAAAAAAGAAAATGACAACAAAATAAAGGTAGGGCCAAGGAAATCAGTATGTAAGTAAAGGAAATAATGAAATTGTTATATAAAAATAATATTTAAAAACCTTTTTGTAGGTATCCTTGAAAATGACCTGAGGGTCGAAACGTTGGAAGGTTTTAAAAAGAATAAAGATGAGAAAAAAAAAGGATCAAATTTGTTTTTAAATAAATAATTTAATTACTATCCATTTTAGTCCCAACACATTTTATTTTTGTTATAAGTTCGACGTTTCGGCCAATCCGGCCATCCTCAGGGACAATCTTAATACAATTTTGGAATTATATGATTTAAAAACTCTAACTCCATGCAGGCTATTCTGCCCAGGTCAAA
>NW_027113306.1:594397-595347 GCF_000696795.3 Halyomorpha halys | reverse complement strand
AATATTTATATAGTTTTTAATTTAAATTTACTTTTATGTGTGAAGGAAAAAAAAGTGAGAAAATTTGTAGAATTAAAATAATGGAAAAATTAAACACATTAAATCTTGTTTCCTCATTTAGCCCTGATGAAGCCCTGCAAAGTGGGGCGAAACGTTGCTTAGCAATAAACTTTTTTGTTACTATTTTGATAGCTTTATTGACTATCTTCGTACAAGGCTCATTATAATCTGTAAACATAACGGTAGTAAAAACAAAAGTCCAGTAATCTCACTTTGAATTTTTGATGTAATAAAAATGGACATTTCATTTGAAAAGATCCACTAATAATTATTGGTTTCCATAGTAACAAATAGCTAATTATTACAAATACTTTTAATGTCAATGGCAGCCTTAATTGAATGAATAAACATTGTGCTTAGTTTAGATTAACCCGTTAGTTCTTATTACGTTAACGTTATTTTTATTCAAATAAATGTAAAAAAAAAAACAGAATGAAACTGTAGGAATTGTTACAACAGTACATAATTTAAAACCTATTAAAAATTTGACCTTCCTCTCAAGAAGTGCATTGCTCTTTTTTCTTAGTTTTAAATCTTCTAAAATATATTCTATTATCTTTGAAAACTTATTCAAGCTTGTATGAAACTATGCAGCTTGAATATTCCTCATTATACGAAGAAAATAAGAGTTGATATCGTATTCAAATGGTAAATTACAAGAAAAATTAAATATGCTCCGCTACTACATATGAAGGGTTAGAGGTGCAGTACTTTGTACTTTTACTACACCAACGGCAGTGCAAGGAGGTGATTTAGTCAGAATCACGCTCGACCTTCTAATGTTTACTAATAGGGGTATTTATGATCTTTGGTTTAACATGTTAAAACGTGTTAAATGGAAAAACTCATGTTAAATTGCCTTCTTTTACCGTGGTAAAACGAAATAACAT
>NW_027113306.1:591424-593010 GCF_000696795.3 Halyomorpha halys | reverse complement strand
ACATAAAAATCGAAGGAGTTATAATTTATAAAGAAGGCGATGTGCTTTTAAAAATTCAAATACTCGTGTAATTTTAGCTTCCTCATCTGCGAGAGTTTCAGATAAATTTGGGGTTAGTCCTATCCTGTTTATTGTTGGCAAATAATGAGTACACTCTTCAAAAATATGTCTAATCGTATCTACCTTATTTTTGTAATGTTCTTAGTTGTTTTTGTATCTTCTCATCTCTTATGAAGTCCTGCAAAGTGGGGCGAAACGTCAGACATTAAATAGTTAAAAACTATTTGTTCTTTTTTGACAGGAGCCCTCACTATCTTCTTATATTTAAGTTATACGGTCAACTATATATATGGCAATGAAAAATAGTTTCTTATTTCGCGACTAGGTCCCTTTAGATTAATCATAAAGTAACTTTAATTTTATAACAACCTATATTGGCTAAAAGCAATGTGGCCATACTTAATTATAACTTATATTTAAATTGTATATACAAATAATTTTAGATACAGAGATAAACTAAATACATAAAAAACATAACAAAAAGGTATTTACTAAATATCTATTCTATTATAATATTGGATTATATGGGCGAAGAAGGTAGTGGAATAGAAGGGCTTTAAACGATAGAAGATGTTTTGATACCTTTATTGACTGCACCCGGAATATCTTCCTACAATCTACTACATAATGTTAAATATTTATCTTTATCTATAAATCATTTACTTTACCTTTGTTCTGCCGTGACAGCAAATAAAAATTGTTTATAAGTTGATATGAGATCAGTATGATGAGGTCATAACTGCCAAGATGTCTACGTATTTCAGTTACTTGTTAATACTACTACCAACTATGAAACAAATCCTGATAGGACGACAGTTCTGTCACGACGGCAAAATGAATAGTTTCTGTCAAATATATTTAAAAAGTGAACTATAATAACAAATAAATATATCACAACCCACCCTTAAAGCCTTCATAACGACCATTTGGTAGTAAGTTATAGCCAACGGAGGCAGGTCAGATCCCCGGCTGCTGTGGGGAGCTGCGTACGTGACTCCACACAGCACACTTCCATGCAACACCACACTTTTTATGGAAACTATCTTACTGGGAAATCATCAGATAAAAAATAGCGAAGAATATTGCCTAGGCCTTTCTTATTAAGTCTATCTTCGGCAGGAGTCACATCTCACTTTATTATTAGTTATGAATAATACATTAAAATATACATTTCTGAAAATAGGATTCGTAACATATATTTTTACATTATTTTCTTTACAATTTATTTATTTTATATATAATTTTTTGAGACTAGTATTAATTATATCTATTAATTTATAATCAATCTATTAATCTATTAAATAAATCAAATTATATTTTTGTTATTGAGGTGTAGATAGTTGACCGTAGATTAATGCTTGAAGAAGTTTGTCGGGGGGTGCGGTCAGCAAAGAACAACATAAATAAACAAAACAATATTTATTTACTTTATGCCGACGTTTCGACCTGAGTTTCAGGTCTTCATCAGGGCTATAGAACAGATAGAGTAACATACAATTGAAAAGGAATAGTATACAAACAAATTT
>NW_027113306.1:586155-590974 GCF_000696795.3 Halyomorpha halys | reverse complement strand
CCAATCTTTACAATCCAAAATCCTTCGTAAAATCCTCAATGCTCCTAATTTTTTTACAAATAAAACCATCCATAAAGACCTAAATGTTCATTATGTAACCGATCTAGCCCGAACCCGATATTATTCCTTCCATAATAAACTCCCTAACCACCCAAACCCACTAGTTTCAAACCTTGCTTCCTCTTCCATTCCTGGCAATCCTCCGAGGCGCCTGAAAAGAAGACCTTATATTGGAAACAGTTTTTAGAGTTCTACTACTGGGCAGTTTCTCTACATCCTGTGTCATATCATTATGTCATTATGATCAAATTTACTTATTGTATTTTTTTATACAGTTGTAAATATCAATAAATAAATAAATAAAAAAAGTCTGATCACTCTTTTTTTAAATTTTATTTATCACGTATTGGCCACTAAGGACCACATGAATATCAATGGTTAGGCTTCTCTGGGAGTCTTCATTTTCTTTCTTCCCATCGCAGTTTCTTGATCCTCGACTGCCTTTATTTTCTTTCTTCGGACCACTTCGTACCTCTTTTTTTCCTCTTCCAATATTGGTGACATGTTTCAATGTTATTCTCTACGTATCTCTATCTAGACAGTCGGTATCTGAAATTTTAAGTCTCCTTAATTCCTATCTCATTTTCCTCGTGTATCCTACCATGTTTTTGTAGCTAAAATTTTTAAAAAAAGATTTTCTTATTCTCTCATGTACACATAGAACATCAGCCTTCTGATTCTCATCTCGGTTTCCAGGTCTTTTATTTTTCTATATATCTCTTCGCTAGATCTTAGCCTTCTTGTGTTTTTCTAGGCCCATAGATTTTTCTTAAGTTCCTCCTTTTTTTTATTTTTAGCAGCTTTTCCAAGTTGGGTAAGCATGTGGTCTCCTCCCTGTATAAAATCACAGACCTTATCACTACATCTGATCACTCTTATATCAGTAGTCCAACGTTTCGGCCAATTTGGCCATCCTCAAAGTTTAGGTTTAACAACAACGTTATTATTAACAATTTAACATAGCTTAAATAAAAATTTACACAACAATCCAAATTTAAAATTTTTTTGCAGGCTATTCTATCTAGATCATTAATTAAAAGTTAAATTACCTTATGAAAAAGTCAATTGATAGAGAATCATATTAATCATTAATAAATCTACCTAAGCTTACGTCAATTTATTTATTTTATATTTAACGTCTGTTGAACAGATTCGATACTTAGGACTCCATCGTGACAAGAGACTTGGAATCCACACACAAGACAAACGATGCTCTAAACTTCCCATTCACTTCAAAAAATTAGTATGCTCTACGATAATCATACCAATTTGGAGATATGGAATTGAGCTCTGGGGCTCCACCAAACCATCAAATTCCTCCCGCTCCAATCCTTACAATCCAAAATCCTACGTAAAATCCTTGATGCTCCTTATTACGTTACAAATAAACTCATTCACAAAGACTATAACATCCCATTCGTTGCAGATTTGACCCAAAACAGATATGCATCTTTTCATTCCAAACTCCTTAACCATTCTAACCCATTAATTTTTAATCTTTCATCCTTACCAATCCCTGATAATCCTCCGAGGCGTCTGAAAAGAAGATGGCCATGGGACCTTATAATTTAAATTAATGCTTGAAGTACCACCAATGGGTGGTTCCTTCCCAAGATTTTCAAGTGTATATGAAACATACAACATATTTACTTATTGTATTATTTTGCACAGTTGTAAATTACATTAAATAAATTTAAAAAAAAAATATATTTAATTTTTCAATTTTTTGAGACTGGTATTTATTTATTAAAAACATCAAATGGTACTCTTGTTAAGTCTCAATACTCTTTATTATATCAATAGTGCAACGTTTCGGCCATTTCGGCCATCTTTAAGGACAATCTTACAATTACCCGCTAATTATACATTCATTTGTAACAATTTTAACAACATTATTATTAATAATTTAACATTGCTTAAATATAAATTTACACCTCACATGCGAATTTAAAAATGTTTTGCAGGTTATTCTGCCCTTGTCATTAATTACAAGTTAAATTACCCCATGAAAAAGTCAATTGATAGAGAATCAAAATAATTTTTAATAAGCTTACTAAAATAATCCATAAAGACCTTAATGTTCCCTATGTAACAGATCTAGCCCGAACTGATATCTGGAGCTTTGGGGCTCCTCACAATCCAAAATCCTTAATGTTGTTTACTTTGTCACAAATAAAATCATACATAAAGACCTTAATGTTCCATAGGTAACCAATATAGCCCCAACCAGATATCATCATTCCTTCCATTATAAACTCCCTAACCACTCAAACCCCCTAGTTTCTACCCTTGCATCCTCTTCCATTCCTGATAGTCCTCCGAGGCACCTGAAAAGAAGATAACCACGAGACCAGTTAATATAAAAAGTCATTAGAGTGCGGCCAATGGGTAGGTGCTCTACACGCCTGTAACACTCCATTTTAACTAAGACCATCTTTACTAAATGTATTAAAAAAAAATAATAAGCTAACCAAAGCCTATGTCTAGTTACCTTTTTTTCAATTAATTTTTAAAACTTTTAATATTAAATCAACTTACACTATCAACTATCATATAACTATTTATAACCTTCTACCCACTCAGGTCAGGCCTGATATTAATTTAATTCAAATTTTATTTTGTGTCTAAATTTGTATTTATTCCATTATTAAAATTGATTGTAAATAGTAACAAAAATTTTTTCCTATGTTTGTATAAATTTATTTTACTTAATTCTCTGCATAATGTTAGTTCATATTCCCAGTATCTGTTTTAAAATTTACTCCATAATTGATGTTCTCTGATATATAAATTGACCCCAGTATTTTTCTTTTATAACATATTGTTTTCTTTATGTAATATTATGGTGTTATCAAAATCAAAATTATGTTGGTTTTAAACTGAATGCTCTTTTATTGGTATCTTTCTAATTATTTCTTGTATCATTTCTGTGTTGATATATTCTATCCCCTAATAATAGCTTAGTTTCAACTATATAGACCGCTGGACTGTTGATATAATAAAGAACGTTAACTTAACAAAGATGACATTTGATTTATTTAATAAATGCATTCATTGTTATATACAACTGTATAAAAATATATACAAGTAAATTTGCCGTAGTTAATAAAATGACATAATACAAACATGTAGAGAACCTATCCATTAATAGAGCTCCAATTCAAATATTTTACAAAAAATAAAATAATAAAATAAAGAAATAAAAAATTACACAATTACTAGATTTAGGGGCGTAAAAGTATTCGAAGTAAATATTTCGATCTAATAATATTCGATGTCTGTGAACATAAAAAATAAAAGGTTGTAGGAAACTTAAATTACATGTTTAAGGTGAGTATAAGCCTGGGATAAGGAAGCGCAGTAGCAGCGTGGTAAGGCGCGATGCTACTAACTCCAAGGACTCGGGTTTGGAATCCAGCTGGGCAGAAAATTATTTTCTATTACACTGTTGACGTGTGTCAATCCTGTGAGTTCCCAGCATCAGAAATTGGGTACCCTTCATTGGGTAAAAATCTGGCGGTCGAGCATGATTCTGACAAAATCACCTCCTTGCACAACCGTTGGTCTAGTAACAGTACTTCCTGAAGTATCTAAGTACTGAACCACTAAATCTACATGGGTTGTAGAGGTATAGATTTTATAATATAACAGATCATATAATAAAGAGTGTTAACTTAACAAGGATACCATTTGATTTATATTTTTATATTTATTGTTATTTATTACTTTTTTTTTTAAATACTTTTTATTTATTGATAGATATTACAATCTGCTACACAGTTGTGAGAAATAGGTAATAGTGATGAATGATCTCATACATACTAAAATAAAATAAATAAGGATAAAAATAAATAAATTAATAAAAAAAAAAAATCTCTCTTAAAATATATACAAACAGAAGGGAAAAAAATGAACATAATCAAACTATCTGTATGAAAAAAATAACATAATAATAAAATAATATAATCTCTAGTCACTTTTACACACTTATATACATTATTTACACAATCGACCTGAGGATCGCTGAGCCCACTCTATCCCCCACGTGTGAGGGGTAGAGCAGAGCTCAAAAGATCCCAGCACATCCCTCTCGCCGCATCACTGGTAGTGAGCCAGCGGAGGCTGAGAAAGTGCACTAAAGCCGCAAAATTATTTACAACTGAATACAATTATATACAACTAGTGAATTTGCTATTAGGTATAAAATGACATGATACAAATATATGGAGAATTTACCCATTGATAGAACTCCAATAAGTTGTTGAGTGTATACGTGTATATATTTTTATTATAATTAATAAACAAACCAGTCTCAAAAAAGAAATTAAATTATGAAAGAGATAGTTGGAGGTTTTAAAGAAGACATTGGGTGTTATGAAGATATTTAGATTTATCCAGATACATTGAAATAAATTGTCGAAGAAGAAGTACTTGAGAGTTTTTAGAATTGTCTTCTTTTTTTTATAATTTATTTATTGTTATTTACAACTGTATAAAAATATATACAACAAGTAAATTTGCTGTAAGTGACATAGTGATATGATGCAGCATGTAGAGAAACTACCCAGTAGTAGAACTCTAAAAACAGTTTACAATATAAGGTCACGAGGCCATCTTCTTTTCAGGCGCCGTGGAGGATTTCCAGGAATGGAAAAGGTTAAACTCTAGTGGGTTTGGGTGGTTAGGGAGTTTATTATGGAGGGAATAATATCGGGTTCGGGCTAGATCGGTTACATAAGGAACATTTAGGTCTTTATGG
>NW_027113306.1:582221-585935 GCF_000696795.3 Halyomorpha halys | reverse complement strand
ACGAAGGATTTTGGATTGTAAAGATTGGATACGAGAGGAATTCGAAGGTTTAGTGGAGCCACAAAGCTCAACTCCGTATGCTCAGATGGGCCTTATTATTGTCATGTAGATCAGTCTCTTGTAATGAGTTGGAAGTTTATACAGTTTGTCTAGTAAGTGCTGTAATAGTCGAAATCGACGTGCAGTTTCTTGTCTTTTCAGTCTTGTGTATTGATAGAACTCCAATAACGTTACTAGAGAAGATCTCCGGGCCATCTGCTTTTCAGTCGCCTAGGAGTATTATCAGGTATTGAAGGGGAGCAAGAAAGAAGTGTATTTGGGAGGTTGGTAAAATTATCATGGAAGGATTGGTATTTGGTAACATAGGAAGCATTGAGGTCTTAATGGATGACTTGATTTGTGATAAAGTAAGGAGTATTATGGATTTTACGAAGGATTAATTGAAAATTAAAAAAAAATTATAAAAAATATAAAAGACATCACTAAAAATAGCATCCAAGACGAATAGTACATCGACCTTATTGCTATGAGACAGCTAAGATATCGGAATGGACCCAGATAGTACGTGCTTAGAGCAGAGCCCCCCGGAATGGGGATGCTAGGTCGGTTCCCAGGCTAATTGTCGAGTCGGGACCTCTCCTGAATATACATCGCCATGTCTGGGCCATCCTCGGCGACACCATTCCCCAGCCCCAAGGGCACCGGGTCAGCTGCTTCGGATATTTCAGCTTTAGAGTTGCCAGGATTAGTCGTCAGTCGAGGAAATCGTGAGCAGGCATTTCGAGAATCTTAGCATGAACTGTACAGGACTCAAAATAATAATTATTTCTTGAGCCCAGAAAGAATTTACATTTTATTTGTATACAAATAATATAGAATCGTTTAATAACTTGTTAGTTGCTAAATAAATTTTTTCTTCTAATGTAATATTATTGATTGGCCGTGTGTATAGATGAATGGAATATGGTCCGATTGCGGTAAAAAAAAACTCAAATAGTAGATAATTATACTATTTTATTGAGCCAACGTTTCGCCCCACGTTACAGGGCTTCGTCAGGTAAATGAAATGTAGATAGTAAATGAAAAGGTAATAATAACAGATAGATAAGAGAAGAAATATTAAAGAAAGAACAAACAAAGAGATAGAAAAAGAAAAAAGAAAATACAAATGAAATGATGAGACAGAATGCATACCTGTTTTGACGTCAGTCAAAGACAGAGTGTCTGTTAACTGCCGTCAAAACAACTATTTACAACCTTTAATTTTTCTTATTATATCTTACTTTTTTACATTTTATACCCCTGTTATTTTACACTTATGTTTTTTTCTTTTTTCCTTTTTGTAACTATAGTGTTTGTATCTTTTTTAGTCTTGACGAAGCCCTGCAACGTGGGGCGAAACGTTGGCTCAATAAAAATAGTATAATTATTTACTATTTGAGTTTTTTTTTTACCGCACCCGGACCATATTCCATTAATTTTTCTTCTAGTTTCCAATCCACCTATATTTATATTTCCTTAAATTATCATTAATATTTCTTTAATATTTTTAAAGAAAAAACAAAACATTTTTTTTAACATAAGTATTTTCTCTGTATATTTATTCTAATGCTCTGCCAATTCTCAAAATGTTATCATGTTTCCATTTAGACCTGAAGAAGTCCTGCAAAGTGGGGGAAAACGTTAGTTAACAATTAATAGTTTTTCTACTATTTTCTTACCTTTATTTAATTTGATCGAGTGTGACACCCGGGACTGCTTTACAAACTCCGTAAATTCCTACCTCCTACATACTTTCTCATTATTCGTTCCTTTCTCACTGACAGATTATTTTAAGTAAACCACAATGGTTCCTATTCATCCCTCTTCTTTCAGTGTGCAGGTGTTCCTCAGGGTAGTATCCTCGGTCCCATCCTCTACACAATCTATACAGCAGACATCCCAACCAATCCTAATACTATCCTCACCACGTATGCTGATGACACATGTGTGCTCGCTGTTAATAAGAACCCATTAATTGTATCCCAAATTCTCCAATCCCATATCACAGCCCTCGAAGAATGGTGTCGTATTGGAAGATTAAAATAAATTCCACCAAATCCCATCAAAGCACCTTTACCCTACGTCGTAAACCTACTGACTGCTCTACTGTATACATCAATAATGTTGCCCTTATCCCGTTGAACAGATCCGCTACCTTGGACAACATCTTGACAAACAACTAACCTGTAATCCTCACACAAGACTGAAAAGACAGGAAACTACTCGTCGATTTCCTCTATTACAGCACATACAAGATAAACGGTCCAAACTTCCAATTCATTACAAAAGACTGATTTACATGACAATTATAAGGCCTATCTGGACATACGACGTTGAGCTTTGGGGCTCCAATAAACCTTCGAATTCCTCTCGTATCCAATCCTTACAATTCAAAATCCTAAATACTCCCTACTTTGTCAAAAATAAAATCGTCCACAAAGACCTTAATGTTCCATTTGTAACCGATCTAGCCCGAACCAAATATCAATGCTTCCATTACAAAATCTCTAACCACTCAAACCCATTAGCTTCTAATCTTGCTTCCTCTTTTATTCCGGACAATCCTCCGCGGCGTCTGAATAGAAGATGGCCTCGAGACGTTATATTGTAAAACTTTTTTAGAGTGCTACCAATGGGTAGCAGTTTCTCTACGCTTGTACCATACCATTATAATTTCCTCAAATTTACTTAATGTAATTTATGTACAATTGTAAATATCAATAAATAAAATTTAAAAAAAACTTTATTTAACACTATTTTCATACAATCTAATAGCATTATATTCTTTCTTTCAGTTATCTATATATAAAATATGTAGTAAAGTAGTGTTACTATCTTGAAAAATTTCGAATTCGAATTTCAACGAAAATACACCTTTTGAAGTCTCCTGAGTTTAAAAACCAAGTCTCGTAAAATCATCTGTGTGTGAAAAGCATAGCTCAAAAACCAAAAGTTGTGCGAAATTTTTTTTTGGAAAGAGGATTTGCTAAAGAAGGCGGTTCTATTGAATGGTATATATAAATCGATTGGTGTTGGGCTGGTGTTTAATGTATGGATGGATGAACATAGAGTGAGGATATAGGTACAGCAAGGATATAGGTAGGTTTTTGATTTTATTAACTTGGAATAGGAAAACACCAAGGAGGTATTGCCTTCGGGAGGTTGGATACAGCCACTTCAACTCGATATACCAGCGGGAGACCTGAAAGCGCCTTGGAAACCCAAAGATAAATCTTACAAAGCAATACTCTTTTAGGGCTTGTATTTTAGCAAAGTTACTCTTCTTTAAATGGTGTTCTATTTGGTTTTTAGTGCAGTTTTTATTAAATTAATCTTCTTTTCTCCTCTTTGGCTATTAGATTAGGAGGTATGTGATTTATTGGCAATATGTATGGCCTACTTATGTATGAAATATGTATGAAATGTGCATACATGCACATTACAATGAATTTGTATGGATTGAAATGTATTTCATTAATTATGCTTATTAATTTGTCAAAATTATAATCTTAATTTCATACATAGGGGTAAAAAGAAAGAAAAATCTTTTTATCCCTATGTATGAAACAAAGATTATAATTTTGACAAATTAATAAGTATAATTAATTAAATAAAAATTTAAAGTTATATAGTGCGAAGAAGCAATGAAATATGAATAATTCAATTTAATAA
>NW_027113306.1:573075-573396 GCF_000696795.3 Halyomorpha halys | reverse complement strand
GTTTTTATTTTAGTTCACTGGAAAAATAGTCTATTGTGGGACACGAAGTAGCATATGTTCATTTGCTAACTAGCGCATACAGTATACTAGTCAATAACTTTCAGTCTAGATAAGATTAGATATATATATATTTTTTCAGATTTATATATATTTTTCAGATATATATATTTTTATTGTGTAATATTACATCTCATTCTCACCATATTTATAAATATATAAATTAAATGATAACAAAATAAGCTATGGAAAAATAAAATTTAAAAAAATTTAATAAAAAGCAAAACTAACCTTCAAGTAAAATAACATCTTAAAAATATTCCT
>NW_027113306.1:571511-573025 GCF_000696795.3 Halyomorpha halys | reverse complement strand
ATAATTTATTTATTGTTATTAAAAACTGTATACATATATACATATCAAGTAAATTTGCTGTAAGTGATATGAAGGATACAAACATGTGGAGAATCTACACATTGATAGAACTCCAAAAACATTTCTAAAGGAGAAGATCTCGAGGCCATCTTCTTTTCAGACGCCTAGTAGGATTATTAGAGAAAATATATGTAACTAATGTAATATGTAAGTCAAAAAAAAGAAGAATAAAGAAAAAATATATAAAGTTAAGTAAAACAAAGACTTGAATATATTCTTTATTCGCTGGTAATTACCTTTTTTTATGTTCCTAGCCCTCATGAAGCTAGAAATTCTGCCCGAAACTTTAGCACTAATAAATAATTATTTAAATTCATTTCTGCCATTATCTGATAAATAAGTTTTAAAAACTTATATATGTTATTCTCTGTTATTCCCGCACCACTAATCATCTTCTCCTCATATATGTATTATCTATTATCAGCTATTTTCTCATCATCAAAAAAAACTTTTTAGTTTGTATTAAAAAAATAAATGAAATTGAGATATTTCATAAGCGTCCACTGCTTTATATGCATTAAAACTAAAAAGAGAAACATAAAAAATAATAATATTCGATCAATTGTCAGAGAGAATTCTGGAGGGTGTAATGAAACAGCTGTGACATGCATTGTGCCTATAGTAAATCTCCTCGTTGTAATATGAGTTTCTTATATTAGATTATTTCGTATTAAAAAATAAAATAAAAATCTGTACTACTATAACCTATAAAGGGCGAGGGTTGTGCAAGGAGTTGATTTCAAAGAATCACGCTCGACCGCCAGATGTTTCCACAATTAACCATACCCACTTTATAAGTCTGGGTGGGAGAACCCAGAGGACTCCCGAACTCCGTGGTTTGCTCAGGGTTGCATTAACGGGGTAAGTAATTATCTATCACAGCAAGATTCGAATCCGAGTACTTAGAGTTAGAAGCACAATGTCTTACAACTGAACCACTCCACTCCCATTATCTCGTATATATTATTGATAAGAAAACATCTCTCATTGAAAAGTGAACTCCTGAATCTTCCAGGTTCTTCTCGAGGCTAAGATAACTATTTTTCCAGATTAAGGACATGCAAAATCGTATCCTCGGGCATTCCATCGGGATGGAGAGAAAGAAGGAATAAATGAGGAGGCGGAAAGAGGTAAAAAGTTAATTATGCTTGGAGGAGGAATGACCCTTACGGTACAACCATGGGAGCTTTTCTTTTCTTTCTAAGAATCTCTACTCACAGTCAGTCTTCATTCAATTTTCGTGAGGCAGGATAAAAAATGAAATGACTATACATATAGCAGAACAGCTAAGAAAGTGTTAGAAGATGTGTATAGAATTTTTTTTTCCAAAGACTAAAGTCTACAGTATACTTTTTTTTTTTTTTTTTTTTTTTTTAATTAGATTTATTTATTGATAGATATTACAATCTGCCACACAGTTGTGGGCAATAGGTAATATTGATAAATGATCTCAT
>NW_027113306.1:546600-565981 GCF_000696795.3 Halyomorpha halys | reverse complement strand
GGGTAGTTTCTCTACACGCCTGTAACACTCCAATTTAACTTAGATCAGATTTACTAAATGTATTATAATGTACAGTTGTAAATAGCAATAAATAAATATTAAAAAAACAAAAACATATTCCTATTTACATAAGATAAATATTTATATAAAATTAAAGCAGACAAGTGTCCTACAAAATAAGTATTTTATATTTCATTTTCGAACAGCCTCTCATTATAACAGTCTCATTATCATTTGTAATAGATATAACAGAATTTCGTAAAATAGTTAGTTTTAGGTGGTTCGTCGATACTGCGTCATAATAAGACAGTTTTAGAAGGGAATTTTGTTGTGCATTTTTCTCAGAGAAACCAAAAATGGCCTTATTAAACAAGATATAGCTAATGGAGACACCTAACGACTAGTAGAGGATTAAATTCATACAAGAATATTTCATCACTAATCCCTGACTTCCCTTCGAATCAGACAAGCCTTTTTCGAGATATCTACAAATGTTATAATAAATTGTTGAGAGAAAATATAATAGAAAATTTATATGAGGAGAAGATGGTTAGGGTGCGGTCAGTGAAAAACACAAATAGGTAACAAGTTATTTATTTGTGCCGACATTTCGGCCATAATTTCAGACCTTCATCAGTACTATCGACAGAGAGAGAGAGAAATACTTTATTTATCTATGCTGCCTAAATACATCACGTTGCTATCTCACACAGCATACTTATCAATCTGTAATCGGACATATATAAATTACACATACATGGTATAATAAAAAAAAAAGAGATACAATAATAAGATATAATAAACAATTTCCCCCCCCCCTACAGTTTCCTTTTACAATCAATTTCGGTCTGTACAACAAATACAAATATAACAACCATAATGATTAAATGGTTAAAAGTACAGTATAACAAGAAAAATAAGAAGATAACAGATATTGGAACTGTATACAATATACGGGGAAATTGTAATATAATTTAATCATTTAAATTATATCATAACTATTTTTAGTAGCATTTTAGTTAAAAAAAATTATTCATTTTGTTTGTTTGTTAGTTTTGAAAAGGGCGTTTTACAGCCTGGTCATAAACGCCCGTTGGTTGTTGGTTTTGGTAAGGCCTAGTTGATCCATAGTCATAGCTTTGGTATGGTGTACTGATCCGCACCAGTGGTACTCATCCGTGAGATTTGAAATATTATCTTGCTAGGCAATTATAGTTTTTAAAGAATCAAATGATTTATACAATAGATATTCCAATTCAAACAAAATATATCATCATTGATAAAGTTTGTCGGGGGAGGGGGGAGGGGCGGTCAGCAAAGAAAAACATAAATAAACAAAACCATATTTATTTATTTTATCCCGACGTTTCGAACTGAGTTTCAGGTCTTTATCAGGGCTATAGAACAAAAGAGATAACAACAACATTCAGAGAAACATAGAATTGAAAAGGAATAGTATACAAACAAATTTGAAATTATACAAAATATTGAATTGAGTCATAAATGATAAAAAAAAATGATAACTGATAATTGAATAGTAAAAAATAAATCGATTGATAATTGTGGAATTAGATGGTAATAGATTGAAGACAGTGAAAGATGAAATACAATATCATTTAGGTAAGTATGTAATGTATAATATGAGATATGCAAGTAGTGTCTAAAAAAACGGAAAAAATATTGAATCTACAAATTTATGTTCTTTGCTTGTTCTATAGCCCTGATGAAGACCTGAAACTCAGGTCTAAACGTCGGCATAACATAAATAAATATGGGTTTGTTTATTTATGACCGCACCCCCCAACAAACATCTCCAATCATTAATCTACGGTCAACTATCTACACCTCAAAATATTCATAAGAATTAGATTTCACGATATCGAAACAGTAAAAATTTCCACTTTCGAAGCTAAAAATGTCCTTTATATATGTCCACTTTTATTTGAAAACATTAATGTTATTGCTTGCCAAGTTTTCTAAAAAAAAGTAAATTCCAATTAAAGGAATATTTCAGTTTATTACAACATTTTGTTTTTTAAGAATGATATTTATTTTACATAATTAGTTGTTAACTACTCAACTCCAAGACAATGTTATTTAGATATTAATAATTCGATTTCAAGTAATAATGATATTGTTCTCCCTGAAATCTACCCCAGACAGACGAGGCAATCCTTATCTTATTGGAAGGATAGAACCCATGTTGGAGAGGGTTTGCAGAGGCAGGGAGCAGGTTCAATTAACACCCACTGCGATGCAAATCAGTTAACTGCAAACCCAACCCCTCCTCGCTCGATATTTCTAATCTCCTCTTTTTGTGTCCTGTTTTTTACATCCTCCCCTTCCATCACCCTCATCCCCTATCTCCCTTTATAATGAGTTAAAATTGTAAAGGAGGGAAGATCGTCTGAAGGAAGGATCAGGAACTTTCATAGGAAATTTGAGATCTCCTTTAATTACTTTTTTTCATCCCCTGAAAAACCGGATCATTTTCATATTATTTTTACAAACAAGAATAATTACCAATATTAAAATATTTCATGATGGAATACTATAATAATTAAGTGTCAAAATTAATGTCTCTACTAACAATAGTTAAGGGGATTAAAAAAATATTTTTTTTATTCGGAGCTCTATATCTTTAAAACTACCAACAACACTAAAAAACCTAATAGAAAATTTTTCGAAGTAGGGATAATGTGCAAAAATATGAAGTCTATAAGAGCTATTTACGTTTAGTAGTTCCCGAAATACAGTTTTTTAAATAGCAATATTTCATAAAAAATGCACTGATATATAAATTTTACACACAATGTCGCACTTAAATCTATATCCTAGAAACTATTGGACCTAAAGATGTATATTAGCACTGAAATTAAAGCTGTTCTAATTTTCTATAAAGTAGTTTATGACATTTATTTTCTTTGGAGTAGTAGTTTTCATAATATTTGCTAAAATAAATTGATTTCAAGTTGTTCTGAGGAAATTTTATGTTCATATGCAGATGACCTATAATATAATGATCTATAAACCATTTAATAGTACATGAAGCTAGCTTTAGTTACTAGCAGACATCTGTCCGTCTAATGGTTCCTGAGTTAAAGTTCTGCGTATAACAAATATTTTTTCAGAACAACTAGAAATCAATATTTTATGAATTTAAGATAACCCATTTAATAAAAACTATTATACCATTAAAAATAAACGTTATAACTATTTTATTGAACATTCAACTAGCTTTAATTTTATCTATGTACATCTAATCTTTTCTGAGATATATTTTTTCATAAATATAAACATTTTCCCGGGCAAATAGAAATCAACATGTAAATTTATTTTGACAAATATCATAAAAGTGACTACTCCTACGAAGATAAGTGTCATTAAAAACTATACAACACATTAAACTAGGTTTAATTTGAGTGCTAAAAATCTGACTATTCGCTTTTGAATATAAATTTTACAAATAGAATTTTATCTGAAGAGATCGAACTCGATTTATTTTAGTAAATATTATGGAAACTACTACTCCTACAAATATAAGTGTTTAAAACTTATTTATAGTACATAACAGTAGCTTTAATTTAAATGCTAAAATATGCCCTGTAATACGTTGAATAGTTTCCGAGATACACTAAGTAAAATAGTTTTAATATATTTTCTGTATATATAAACTGCAGTTTTCATATTTTCCAAAATAAATTTATTTCTAGTTATTCGGAAAAAAAATTACTTAAAAAATGAAAGCCCCTACGAAGATATGTATAATAAACTTCTTTATAGGACATGAAACTAGCTTTATTATGGAAACAACTACTCCTATAAATATAAGTGTATTAAAATTCTTTATAGTACGTTAAACTAGCTTTAATTTAAATGCTAAAATATGATCTCTAATTCGTTGAATAATTTCCGAGATACACTAAGTAAAAAAGTTTTAATATATTTACTGTATATATTAATTTTATTTTTCATAATTACTAAAATATATTTAGTTATAGTACTAGCTTTAATTTGAATTTTAGCAGACATATGTACGTATGTTCCTGATTTAGCGTTTAGCATAAATCAAACATTTAAAAAAAAAAATTAAATTTATTTTAAGTAAATATCATTAAGTCAACTGGTTTTATGGCGATAAATATTATAAAGGACGAAACGTTAGTGACAAATAAATATTCCTTTATGCTATATGAAACATCTTTCTATAAGTTAAAAATTTTGATATTAGTTTAATTTAAAACCTGCAATTTTAGTAACCCTTTAGAATATTAAACAAAGTATATATATATAGTCAAAAGAAAAACAAAATGTTTGGAAATTTAAATAATTAAATAATAAATAAATTTCAACAAATAAAAAAAAAACATTTTCATTATATTATTTCAATCTTGAGACAAGGTAATTATTTATTAAATAAATCAAAAATTTGTATCCTTTTTTGTCTCAACACTTTTATTTTTCACCAGTCCAACGTTTCGGCCATTTTAGCTATCCTTAAAGACATCTTCAATTATAATTTCTTCCTCACAATAATTTAAAGTTACTTTTGCAGGCTATTCTGCCCAGGTCATTTAATTTATTATAACTTAAAAGCCTATTTTTTAAAATTTAAAATCATTAAAATTTAATTTTTCTTATATAAGATTATCCACAACAAATACACTACCATATAAAAAACCATTTATGTATGTTTATTTATTTATGTTATATTTATTAATAAATGGTTTGTTATATGGTAGTGTATTTGTTGTGGATAATCTTATATAAGAAAAATTAAATATTAATGATTTTAAATTTTAAAAATAGGCTTTTAACTTATAATAAATTAAATGACCTGGGCAGAATAGCCTGCAAAAGTAACTTTAAATTAATGTGAGGAAGAAATTATAATTGAATATGTCCTTGAGGATGGCTAAAATGGCCGAAACGTTGGACTGTTGAAAAATAAAAGTGTTTAGAAATTTTGATTTATTTAATAAAAAAAAAAAAATCGTTATTATTTATTAAAATTAGGATCATATTATCGAAACATAAACGGGATAACTGATTACGTTTTTTTTTTAAATAATTTATTTAATCCTTACATATGACAAAGAATATTTTTTAAAAAGTTTTAGCACCTTAGAATAGAAAGAAAAAAATACAAATTCATAATGTAACTTCTAATTAAAATAATATGGAGAATAAAATATAAAATAATGTTAAGGTTTACAATTTTTGATTAAGTTGCGCTCACGCCCACCACGGAAGCTTATTGGGAATAGTATTGGTCGATGTATGACTTCTCACAGTCTCAAATGGAAATCATGACTACAAAATATTAGAAGGCAATTTAATTAATATAAGTAATAAAATTAAAATAAAACAAATAAATTAAATAGAAATAAATAACGAAGAGAAACCTCGGGCATTTGTTCTCTATGGTTAATGTTTCGCTGAAAACCGATCTGCTCAAACTTCAGCTCTCTGCCCCTGTTACGCATCCTGTTCTCTGTTGGTCATTCATTGAATCGAGATATCAATCTGTTATTGACGAGTTGTTGGCAGCGAAACAGGCTCATGCTTGTATATCGTTCATTTAGTAAAACAACCCAAGAGAAAAAAAGGGAATTATTTCACCCCAATTTTTGATTACTTTAATGAGAACTATGTATAGTTACTAGTCAAAATCGATGAGTCTGCCAAGTATACGTAGTGGGAATAAAAAATGGTGTTTGTTTCAAAACGTTAAAAATAATTAATTTTTTATTCGGAGCTCTATATCTTTAAAACTACCAACAACAATTTCATAAAAATGTACAGAACGTACTAAAACATCAGTAGTTAGTTAATTTATTTTGAAAAATCTATATCTCAAAACCCATTTGACGTACAGATTTCTATTAGCACTCAAATCAAAGCCAGTTTGATGGACTATAAGAAGTTTATGACCTTTATCTTTGTGGGAGTAGTAGTTTTCATGATATTTGCTAGAATAAATTGATTTATAGTTGTTCGGGCAAATTTTCATTTGCCAAATTTATATTCATATGTGAATATCATAAAAACTACTACCCCTACGAAGATAAGTGTCATAAACTACTTTCTAGTAAGTTAAATTTCCTTTACTTTGAGTGCTAGCAGACAGATGTGCGTCTTATGAATCTAGAGATATATTTTTTCAAAAATCCAACATTTTATACAAACAACTAGAAATTAACATTTTGTGAATATATTTTGTCAAATATCATAAAAACTATTACTCCTACAAAGATAAACGTTATAAAATATTTTATAGTAAATTTAACTAGCTTTAATTTGAGTGCTACCAGACAATAGATGTACATATAGATGTCTTATGGTTTCTGAAATAAAGTTTTTCATAAATCAACCTTATTGTCCGAACAACTATAAATCAATTTATTTTATAGAATATCATGAAAGCTACTATTCCTACGAAGATAAAGGTCATTATTATAACACCAATGGTATTCATTATGTTTTGTTAAATATAAACGATTTTACTATGTTAAATGTTATAAGTAAAGGATTGTGAGCAGCTCTATTTAAAGTCATGTTAAATGTTAAATGCATAAGAGCTCCTAGCGGATTTTCTGAGCCACTTGTTTTTATAACCTTTCCTTCCAAAACTTCTTGTTATTGTTTACTACTAAGTTTTGATTGCGGTAATTTATTACGACATAGCTGAAGTAAGTGAAAAGTAGCAGTTTCAAAGTTTGGCTACTGATTGTTTTGTTTATAAACGTCCTTACAATGCTCAGAGTTCAGCTGTTCTGTAGCATGACATCTTTGTCCATATAATAGTCTAGTTGCAGGCTTTTAACCATATTATATGTTATATCGTTTTAACATGCTAAAAGAAGGAATTATTTCTCCATTTTACATAACTTTATCTATTTAACACGCTTTAACATGTTAAACTAAAGATCATGAATACCCCTAATATGGTCCGACCAGAAGACATCATTTATCAATCGGAGCCAAAATAACAAACAGAAATAATGAGTTTTTTTATATATATCTTTATTGATATTTGCAACTGTACATAATGATGTATCCAGTAAATTTGATATAAGTTTATAATGGAGGGATACAGACGTGTAGTACAAACTATCCATTGGTAGCACTCTAATAATGGTTTTAACATTAGCAGGTCTCGTGGCCATCTTCTTTTCAGGCGCCTCGGAGAATTGTCAGGAATGGAAGAGAATACAAGGTTAGAAACTAGTGGACTAGGATAGTTAGGGAGTTTGAAATATGAGTTAATTATAGTTTTGATTATTAGGGCACTGTAGAAGATTCTATTAAATAAATAAAAAATACTATAATGAAAATAAATTAATCAATATTAATTATTAAATGGGCTCGTAATAAGTGTTGAGATGATTTAATTAAAAATAAGAATAACATATAACAATTATACTTTTATTTCGACAAAACTGTCCTTTATTTTTACAAAACTTTTTTCTACACTATCAGATTTCGAAGAACTGCATTTTTCTTTTTGCTCTCTGAGCGTAGCTACTTAAGGTGAATATCCACAATGTCCTTTGAGGAATGTCGCAATAGTCATTCGGAGTCCTTCTCTGGAATCCTTCTACATCCGGTTGTTAGGAGGCGTCGAAGGAATTCTTCTTTACTCCTAATAGTTAATAATACTTTCAGCAAAAAAAAAAAAAAAAAATGATTAATTAAATTAAATTAAATGGGTATGAAAAACAAGAGAAATACTTTATTCATCTATGCTGCCTAAATACATCAGGTTGCTACACACACAGCATACTTATCAATCCGTAATCGGACATGTATAAATTACATTGTATAATAAAATAGAAAGAAAACATTTGTTTTTTCCATACCGTTTCATTTTACAATCAATTTCAGTCGATACAAATATTTCAATTCATTCCTTTTTTTCTTTCCCTCTTCTGTTCCTGAATTCACCCTCCTTGATCCTCTCCAGTGACCCGCTAAACAAATTCACTATTAGACGGCAATGTGAGATCAGACCATTAATAATAGTCAAAGCAGTAGATCAGTTTACTAAAAAATAAACAAATAAATACATTCTACGAGAACAAGACTAACACATAGATTAAAAGGAAAATATAATAAAAAGTCGTTTACAAGAAACACTGGAATGTATAAATAAGTTTTAAAAAAAAAATAAATAATAGCACTAATAAAATAAAATAATTTAATGAATAAATAAGTCAAAACACACAAATCGACAGTTTCACATATTAAAACAAATAAATAAAAGTAAATAATACAAAGAATAATCTCCCAGCTAATTCCCATGCAGGTGATGGTGTATGATCCCCAGGGAATCCAGAATAATATTTTCTGCCAAGATCGCAATATCCCCGATAATTTAATTTTTTATTTTTATTTATTTGTTGATATTTACAACTGTATAAAAAAATACAACCAGTAAATTTGATCATAATGACATAATGATATGATACATGATGTAGAGAAACTACCCAGTAGTAGAACTCTAAAAACAGTTTACAACATAAGGTCACGAGGCCATATTCTTTTCAGGCGCCTCAGAGGATTGCCAGGAATGGAAGAGGAAGCAAGGTTAGAAACGAGTGGGTTTGGGTGGTTAGGGAGTTTCCGATAATTTTTTTTTAATAATTTATTTATTGATATTTACAACTGTATACACATATATACAACAAGTAAATTTGCTGTAGGTGACATAGTGACATGATAAAAACATGTGGAGAATCTACCCACTGATAGAACTCCAATTCCGATAATTTAAATTAAAAATATCAACTTACACGAATGATTCTCAGTGATAAACTTTGTATAGAATTATCAAAAGACAGTTTAACAAGTATCTAAAAAAAAAATTTACAAACATTTAGTTAATCGGTTTTGAATCTACCAATACAAAAAAGTCAATCTCATAAAAATTTGTAGTTCTGTGATTCTACTTCTGGATATTGACACATTCCTGAAAAGATCCTGAATCATAACTTCAAAAATGATATACATAGAGCATTTTACTAGATAAATAACCCCATTTACCGATCATATTGCATTTTCAACCTACTTAAACCTAAATCATATTTAACATTTAGCCTAAACTAAAAAAAAAAATAAAAAATTGAGGGGCATCAGCCAACTAGGAGTTGGAAACTCGGAGAACATCGAATATCACGGAAGCAAAACCATCACTTTCAAGGCAAACGAACTCTGTCCATTCTGCAAAAGTTATTTCAATAATGGTCTGTACCACATCCTCCTATATTGTTACACCTTTGAAGAAAATATAATATACAATATACAATATATAATATACAAGATACCTTAAAATGTTAAAATTGACTAATTAAGTAATTAGATATAATCCAGGATATGCTTATTAACAAAAAAATATATGTTTACCTAATGTTTTAATGTTTCATAGTGAAATTGTTAAATTTACCTGCATGAAGTTATGTTTTTTAAATTATCTAGTTCTAAAATTATATTAAGGTAAGATAAATTATAAATTATTGTAATATTATTTTAAATTATTGAGGATCATAGATGTTATAAAAGCTGTTTTGTAATATATTGTCCCTGAAGATGGCCGGATTGGCCGAAACGTCGGAGTTATAAAGATAATAAAATGTTTTGAGACTATAATGGATAAAATTTCAATTTATTTATTTAAACAACATTAACCAGTTGTTACGGTTGCCATGGTGAAATAAAAACAATGGCGATATCTGCGTAGATAAGAGGTGTGATGGTTGTCATGGTGAAATAAAAACACTGGCTATATCCGCGCAGATAAGGGGTGTTACGTTTGTCATGGAGAAAAAAAACACGAGCGATATGTTTTAGAGAGTGGGTTTTGTTTTTGGTGAAGGCAACAGTTTGATTTTTGAACACGTTACGATTGTTCAATGTGAAGTGGTAATAGTTTAAAGGCCCTCTGTCTTTACTGTTTGAACCGAAATAGCACCATATGAGAAATGTCATCTTATATGTTTTGTTTTTCAAAATTATGGTGTTCTACTTCAATGGACTGTCATTAACACTAAAAGTGGGGATATAGTGCAGTGACGTTTCTTCAGCACGTCCTGGATAAGAGAGTTGTAACAGGTGTCATCCTAAAACTTCTGGGGAAGGTGAGACGGAAAGGAAATATCGGACAATCTTATGTTCTGCCAGTAGTGCACCCAAGGACTACGTGAGGTTTGAACTAAATTTTATTTTATATTCAATTTTATACTCTTTTGGATAATAATGCAAATTTACTTATTAAGGTTAAGCATGTAAGTTAAGGTTAAGTCATCCTATAAGTTTTAATTGTTTTATTAATTGATAAGAATTCTTTTTTCCCCTCCTTTTTCATTATGTGTACATTTATTATTATCTGTATTTCTTATTATTATTAAACTTTTGTACATACAGTTCTGCTGCTCTTTCTCTGCTTTCAACTTGTTAATTTACTTATTAAGATAATTCAACAGGTGGGTAGCTAATACCCCTAGGTTTTCTATTATCTACATGTAAAGGTATTCGCCAGTGGTCATAATTCAACAATTTGTATATAGGGGTATATTTTAGTTATATTGTGGGCATAATGGTTTGGGGTTTTTGTTATTTCCAAGAAAAAATAACCTGGTGCCTAAGGATTTTATTCTTTATTGTTTTGTCTTTTTTTTTTTCCTTTTGTGATTATATTTATTTTTTTCTTTATTTTCCTTTATAACCTTCTCCGTTGAGCGTGGGTAAGTATAAACGATCAATATATAACTAAGGATAATTCAAAATTTGCGGTTATACAGTCTCAATAAAGTGTTTATTAGGGGTATTCATGATGTTGTGTTAAATGTTAAATGTTTTACCATGTTAAATGTTATAACTATAAGATTGTGAGCAGCCCTATTTGAAGTCATGTTAAACGTTAAATGCATAAGAGCCCCTAGCGGATTTTCTCAGCAACTTGTTGTATAAGCCTTTATGTTTATAACCTTCCTTCCAGACCCTCATGTTATTGTTTACTTCAGTTTTGATTTAAGTAATTAATTACAACATGCCTAGAGTGAGTGATAAGTGGAATTTGTGTGAAAGTTTAGCTTATGAAATGAAATGAAAAAATAACTTTATTCTGGGACATATATCGCCTAAGAATAATTACATGGTTCATATAGTGAGATTTTTATCTGGCGAGCGTTTCCAAATTTTCAGATAGTAGAATGAAATTACATTGTTTTTTTTACTGTTTTTTTTCCTCAAATTTATCATTAAAATTATCCATGCTGGTTTAATAACAGGGATATGAATACCACAAACACACGAAAGAACTGAGCTGTCACAACAAAAATGGCGGCGATCTCAACTGGACTATTGTGTGACGTCATTCTCCATTTAACAGACCAAGTAACAGACTCTCAGCCATGTTAAATGTTATTTCGTTTTACCACGGTAAAAGAAGACAATTTTTTTCGATTTAACATGAGTTTTTCCATTTAACACGCTTTAACATGTGAAACCAAAGATCATGAATACCCCTATTATATATACTTCTTGTTATTTATTGAAATATTAACGAACTCCTTTTCGGAACTTACTAAACTTCCAGGATGTCCAAAGAATTATCTCTTAAACGACTATGAAAAGAGGCTGGATGAGGCAGTGGATTCCTCATATAATGCAATTTGAGTTGGCAGATTTTACGCTGCGTAATGACTGACGTTGAGTATAGGCTTTGAAGGCAGACTGTGGTTAAGCCGCGGGACTTCTGATGGTAAACTTATCTTCTGTTCTCAAGAGATAACTCATCCTGCCAGGACAGACTACGAGGCCTTGACAAATGTCTAGGGATGATCCAGCAATGTATCGCATTATACATATTAGCAAATCACTTATTGTTATTCTATTTTGTTATTGCTATAAGTAAAGAAAAGTAAAGGTTAGTTGTAATAAAATTGTACAAGAGCCCAAGAGCAGAAAAATATTATCTCATCTATATTTTTTATTACTTTAATGAAAATGATGTATAATTACTAGTGAAATTGATGAGTCTGCCAAGTATAGTTAGAGGAAATAAAAAATGCCGGCTGTTTCAAAACCAAAAAAAATAAAATAAATAATTCTTCATTCGTAGATTTAGTCAGCCATACTACCCGAATACATCGGGTTGCTACAATACACAGCATATCAATCAATCCATGATCGGACATATATACAATACATACATTTACGTGATATAACAAAATATATTTTTCTCCTCCTAGCTTTTCCTTTTACAATCAATACTCGTCTACACACTAAATACAAATCTTTTATTTATTTTTTTATTTAATTTTTTTTTTAAACTACTTTTTATTTATTGATAGATATTACAATCTGCCACACAGTTGTGGGCTATAGGTAATAGTGATGAATGATCTCATACATACTAAAATAAGATTAAATAAATTATTAAAAAAAAAAAATTCTCTTAAAATGTATACAAACGGAAGAATAAACAAAACAAACATAATCAAACTATGTGTATGAAAAATATATAAATAAAATAACATATTGATAAAATAATATAGTCTCTAGTCACTTTTACACTCTAATATACAATATTTACACAATCGACCTGAGGATCCCTGAGCCCACTCTATCCACCACGTGTGAGGGGTAGAGCAGAGCTCAAAGATCCCAGCGCATCCCTCTCGCCGCATCACTGGTAGTGAGTCAGTGGAGGCTGAGCAATTGCGCTAAAGCCGCAAATTTTTTTATTTAACAATTTTATTCTATTTAACAATTGTATACTATTTGACAATTTTATTCTCCCCAACTCCTCTCCAGTGATCCGCTAATCACGTTAGATGGGTTAAGCAAATCAAATGAATTTATCATCTGATAGCAGTGTAAAATCAAATCAAAGACATAATAGTCATAAAAAGTAGATCAGTTTACAGAAAAATAAATTAAAAACAAAACAAAAAGTTAGTTAAAAAAAGTATTTGAATAAATAAATAAGTTAAACGAAATATATAAGTTAAAATTACCAACAACACTAGAAAACTCAAGAGAACACCATTTAAAGTAGACTACTGTTGCTAAAATATGAGCCCTAATAGAGCTTTTTACGTCCAATAGTTCCTGAGATATAGCTTTTAAATTGCAACATATCATAAGCAATCCACTGAAAAATCAGTAGTTAGTGAATTTATTTTGAGAAATATATATCTCAAAAATTATTCAACATACAAATGTCTATTAGAACTCAAATCAAAGCTAGTTGAATGTACTATAAAGCAATTTATGACTTTTATCTTCGTAGGAGTAATAGTTTCCTTGATATTTTTAAAATAAATTCACAAAATGTTAACTTCTAGTTGTTCGGATAAATGTTCAAAATTATCATAAAAACTAATACTCCTACGAAGATAGACCTCATGAACTGCTTTATAGTACTTGTATTTAGCTTTAATGTGTGTGGTGGCACATATCTTTACGTCTTATGGTTTCTGAGACAAATTTTTTCACAAATTGAAATGTTTGTTCGAACAACTAGAAATAAACATTTTGTGAATTCATTTATCGAATATCATGAAAACTACTACTCATATGAAGATAAACGTCAGAAACTACTTTATATTAGATTAAACTAGCTTTATGTTGAGTGCTTATAGAATACTGTACGTCGAATATTTTTTGAGATATAGATGTTTTTAAATAAATTTACTAACTACGCATTTTTCAGTGCATTATGAAATGTTACAATTTGAAAAGATATATCTCGAGAACTATAGAACGTAACTAGGTCTATTTGGGCTCATATTTTAGAAAATTTATTCTACATTAAATTAAGATCTTTTAGATTTTCTTGTGTTGTTGGTAGTTTTAAAGATATAGAGCTACGAATGATTTTTTTTTTTTTAAATGTTTTGTAACAGTCACCATTTTTTATTCCCCTATATTTGGCAGACTCATCAATTTAGAGTAGTAATTATACATAGTTTTCAGAAGTATTAAAAAATTGGGATGAAATAACTGCCTTTTTTTTTCCTCTTGGACTCTTGTAATAACAGGAACTAAATTTATATTCGTTATTATCACCCCGGGATAAGGCCCGTGGCTACTAGCTCCAAGGACCAAGTTCGAATCCGGTTGGGTAGAAAATTATTTTCTGTTACAATGTAGCCATGAGGGAAATGTGGGTTCTGGAGCCCTTCTGGAGTCCAAGGCTCCTAAATTGGGTAAAAATCTGGCGGTCGAGCGTGATTCTGACCAAATCACCTCCTTGCACAACCGTTGGTATAGTAACAGTACTCCCTTACTAAGTACTGAACCCATTCATGGGTTGTTGTGGTACAGATTTATTAATTATCACTAAAATTTATTAATTATCACATCCAGAAACCCTTAAATAAGAAATTTAATAGCAAAATAAAAACTGTCTTAGGTTTTTGTTTTTTTAAATATCCCTAAAAAAGGTACAGCTTCACCATGAGATGGTCAATCTACACAAAACGTTGGAGACGTAGGTAAATAGGTGGTAAGTGAAATTTGTGTGAGCGCACCGCATCAAATTTTTAAATTAATTAAAAGATATAACTAAAAATAATAAAAGTATACAATATCTAATTGAATACTCACCAACCTGCAACTTGTAAAAAAGATTCTGTGGTAATTAATAGTACGGTTTATAATATGCTGAGTATCTCTGCAGTAAGCCCATAATACTCGTTTGCCGAAATGGATCAGGTTAAAAATTTCTATCCGAAGTCTATCCGAGAATTTAAATATAATTTTTTTTTTTTAATTTTTTATAACAGCCACCATTTGTTATTCCCCCTACCTATATTTGGCAATTTTGACTAGTGATTATATAGGGTGTTTTTTTAAGCCCAATAGAACTTGAAATTGTAAAAAATAACACAAAAAATTAAATTGTAATCAAAAATTTTTTTTTATTCGAAAGATCAATACGTGACATTAACATTTGAAAATGATTTCGGGCATATGGGCACCGCGGCTGTTCTTGACGAAGCGCATTCTGGACGTCTAATTTTGGGCCACTTTTTCGAGCACTGCTGGCCGTATGTCACGAATAACACGAACAATGCTGGCCCCCAAGGCGTCAATTGTTGCTGGTTTATCAGCATAAACCAGTGACTTCACGTAGCCCCACAGGAAATAATCGAGAGGTGTCAAATCGCACGACCATATGCGGCAATTTTGCTTATTAACAAACCCGTTAAGCCAAAAATGCGCCTCATCGCTGAACACAATTTTACAGAATGCGCTTCGTCAAGAACAGCCGCGATGCCCATATGCCCGAAATCATTTTCAAATGTTAATGTCACGTATTGATCTTTCGAATAAAAAAAAAATTTTGATTACAATTTAATTTTTTGTGTTATTTTTTACAATTTCAAGTTCTATCGGGCTTAAAAAAAAACCCTATACATAGTTTTCATAAGTATAAAAAAAATTCTACAATTTAACATCTGGGCGTCTCATGGTTCCTATGATGATTATTTCCCACTGTAAATTCACTAACAACTGATTTTTCATAATGAGTATGCCAATAAAAAAAACAAAAACAGTATTTCGGGAACTATTGAATGTAAAAAGCTCTATTTACCCTAACGGATCATATTTCAGGAAATTTACACTTATTTAAATAATAGTAGTTTTAACGATATAGAGCCCTGATTAAAAAAATATTTTTTATTCCTCCCAACTATAAGTGGTCAACACTTCAATTTTTATTTTTAATTAATTATAAATAGTTTTTACTAAAGAAATCAAATATTTGGGTGAAATAACTGACATTTGTCTCCTTTTGGCCTCTTGTCTCTGGTCGAGTTTCCTGTCCACCGGACTCTTCAGAAGAAAAAGAAATGCAACAACGGCTGTTAAAACGTAGATAATCTGTGGTCAAAATTGGAAAAATAACTAAATAAAATTATGATAAAATGTGGAATTAAATAATATAATATGTTGGATTAGATAATTTGTTCTAATATGAGATGAGACCCTGCAAAGAGTGTACCGAATTGTAGATAGCTAGTGTAGAGACCTGGGGCAGCTCGCACGTAGTCCAACCGGCTTCTTCAACCGCTTGGCCGTTCAACTCACTTTCCTCACAATACGTCGACTCTAAATATAAAGGGGGAAGTGTTTCGTCTTCTAGCTTTTTTCTTATAACTTTTTTTTTTTTTTTTTTTTTTTTTTGTCTATCCTATACTAAGGTATACTTCCCCGCCTCAAGAGGGGTTTAAAAACCTCCAGCCTTGAATTCTGTGCGTTTTCGCCTTTTCCACAGCTTTTTGGGTTCGTACAAACTATTAGATCGTTTCATAAGAAACGTCAATATACCTATGAAAGATTATTTAGTAAAAGAACTTGATGAAATCAGAACATTTTTTTTTTTTTAATACGCTTAAAATCTGGACTTACGGAGTTGAGCTTTGGGGCTCCACTAAACCTTCGAATCCCTCCCGTATCCAATCTTTACAATCCAAAATCCTTCGTAAAATCCTCAATCTGAAAGAATATGACCATACAAATATCAGAACCGGTTTATACATCAATAATAAATTACAGAATAAGCTGTCAAACATGAAAGATAATAATAATAATATAAGTGTATAAATAGTGGTAAAAGTGAAATAATTTGACTGTGATTTTTAATGTATTTTTGACATATTGGATGTAAATGTTTTGACCTGGGCAGAATAGCCTGTATGGAGTTTTTTTTAAAATGGTTAAATGATATGTCTCATAGTAAATTAAGATTGTCCCTGAAGATGGCCGAATTGGCCATCAAACGTTGGACGTGTGAATGAAATAAATGTTTTGAGACTATAATTTGGATAGTGTTTTTGAATTATTTAGTAATAAATGAAAGACAAAGTTGATAAGATGGTAAAACAAAATGCAATTTATAAGATAGATCGTTAAAAACTGTGAAAAAGTATATATTGGTGAAACATCTAAAAAACTAGAAACTAGGATTAAGCAACACATCAGCAATTGTAAAAACACTACAAATATAAATTGCACAGCTCTGGCCTACCACAGCATAAAACTGAACCACGAATTAAACTTTGAAAACCCAAAAATAATAGATACAGCACAAAATACAAAAAAACAGAAGATATCTAGAAGCTATATACATAACAAAAAACATACAAAACACAGTAAACTATAAAACTGACACTAAACACTTAAACACACATTACGCAGATATTATAAATAGATTTAAAATAAAAACATAAAAATCAGATGAAATAAATAAGTTTATGTGAAAAATAAAAAATCACTAAGTTTATAATAAATACAAAACAGGGAGGTAACCAAACAGCACACTGGACATGAGATAAGGTCCAAAGAGGTAGTAAGAAATGTAGAATGATGGCTGTGCTAAGGAGAAGTGAAGATGCACAAATGGTTGACATGATTTCCCACATAAAATCATGAGGTGATTATTATTGTATAAATTAAAATATATAAGGATGAAGATTGGTGTTATATAGATTTTTATAGTGCAGGAATATAGGACAGTGGTCCCGAAACGTTGTACAATGTCATGAATAAATAAATAATAATTTATTTCAAATGATGGAAGTGATTAACATCAAAAAATTTTAAAAGAATATGAAAGATTATTTAGTAAAAGAACTTGATGAAATCAAAACTTTTTTTTTTTAAAATACGCATCTGGACATACGGAGTTGAGCTTTAGGGCTCCACTAAACCTTCGAATCCCTCTCGTATCCAATCCTTACAATCTAAGATCCTTCGTAAAATTCTCAATGCTCCTTATTTTGTTACTAATAAAACCATCCATAAAGACCTAAATGTTCCTTATGTAACCGATCTAGCCCGAACCAGATATCATTCCTTCCATTATAAACTCCCTAACCACCCAAACCCACTAGTTTCTAACCTGCTTCCTCTTCCATTCCTGGCAATCCTCCGAGGCGTCTGATATTGTTCTGACTATCGATTTTCTTGGTGATAATAATAACTTGTCCCTTGTACATGTATACTTTTATTTAAAAACTAAAAAGTGTTATTGCTTTAGCTTCTTAAAAAAAAATTAACTTTGCCAGTTTGAATTATTGTAGTATTTGGAGTACCGAGATTGGGTTGTATAAGTTGTTCTGTTTTTTTTTCCCATTTCTCATGTAAATATTTATTATTATTAATTCTAAGAGTAATAAATTTATTTACTTGTTTTTATTGTTAATTAAAACTATTCAGTAGTTATAACATTGTAAATCATTATTGGTGTGTTTTTACACAAGACTAAACTCCCACATTATCAAGTATTAACAAAAAATACATCATAGTTATAATAACGTTGTTAGGTCTATTAGGACTATCAAAGCAATATACAAAAATTAAAAAGATGAAAAATTATTATTAATAATTTATGATTAAAATAGAAAAATGAAATAAATTCTCTAAATACTGAAATGTTTTTCATCAAGATATTTAATAGTAAAGTATACTTTTATTCAATTAGTTGGGAGAAAAAAGACAATAAAAACGTTACGGGGTATAAAACGATAATAAATGTTGTGATTATAATATTAAAAAAATACATAATCAAACTGGATTTGCTTCGGTTAGGAACTAGAATCTAAGAAGACGGCCAATGCATTTAATAACTAGATTATGAAAATCGCTGTGAAAATATAACAAACAAGTACAATAAAATCAACTATAAAGAGCAGAAAAAGAAAAAATAATTACAAATTGAAAGTACTATATGTTATTATTTAATTATTTATTCTGTTACTGTAGAAGTGAGGCAACCCTGTGGGTTAAGAAGACTTCCAGGGTCCACCCAGCCTCATAAAATGGGTAATTTATATACTTATTTATCTTTTTCTCTATATATATTTACTCGATAAAGGTGACATTAATTGATATAATCATAGTGTAAATAAATCGAATTAGTTATTAACTAACTAACATTAAAAGTCGTAAAAAACTGAAATAAAATATTTAAAACAGAATTTGGTGAATTATACAATTCTTCCTTTTTGAAATACAATAATTTATTTTGAGGTGTAGATTAATGATTGGAGAAGTTTGTCGGGGGATGCGGTCAGCAAAGAACAACAAATAAAAAAAAACATATTTATTTATTTTATACCGACGTTTCGACCTGAGTTTCAGGTCTTCATCAGGGATTGTGGCGTAGAAGGTAGCCTTGCAACTGTTACTGGATTCATAATGAGGTGTAGATAGCTGACCGTAGATTAATGATTGGAGAAGTTTGTCGGGCGGTGCGGTCAGCAAAGAACAACATAAATAAAAAAAACAACATATTTATTTATTTTATGCCGACGTTTCGACCTGAGTATCAGGTCTTCATCAGGGGTTGTGGCGTAGAAGATAGCCT
>NW_027113306.1:545274-545649 GCF_000696795.3 Halyomorpha halys | reverse complement strand
TATTTTTTTTTTTATGTATTCTATTATATCTGTCTTAAATAAAAAAAACATATTTATTTATTTTATGCCGACGTTTCGACCTGAGTTTCAGGTCTTCATCAGGGGTTGTGGCGTAGAAGGTAGGCTTGGAACTGTGTATTTATGTTGTTCTTTGCTGACCGCACCCCCCGACAAACTTCTCCAATCAATAATTTATTTTATATTATTAGCAACAACGTTTCGGGAAGTATCCCCCATCTTCAGGTTGCTGATAAAAATAATATATAACATATAATTATCTCTTTTATTGCCATTCATGCTAATATGTAATAATATTAGTGTCATTTAATGAATAAAAACTATTTTACTGTTAATATTCATACATTTTAGGAGAAT
>NW_027113306.1:540543-542132 GCF_000696795.3 Halyomorpha halys | reverse complement strand
TAGTAAATTAAGTAGATTGTCCCTGAGGAAGGCCGAATTGGCCGAAACGTTGGACGTGTAAATGAAATAAATGTTTTGAGACTATAATTTGGATAGTGTTTTTGAATTATTTAGTAAAAAATTGCCAGTCTCAAGAAAGAATTTTAAGATTATAAAGATCTAGTTTATTTAAAATAGGTATAAGCCTGGAATATGATAGCAAATATTTCGATAAAAGGAGTATTCATGATCTTTAGTTTAACATGTTAATGCGTGCTAAATGGAAAAACTTATGTTAGATGAAGAAATGTTAAAACGATAACAATATGTGGGGTGGGGTTGGGGTAACATATAAACGTCACAAACTATTTTATTTATTTATATATTTAACTCTCTTTAATTTAGTGCTAACAGATATATGTACGTCAAATGGTTTTTGTGATATAGATTTTTCAAAATAAATTCTCTAACTAGTGATTTTTCAGTGATTTTTTTTTATGAAATAGTTCGAAAACTATTAAACGTAAATATCTCTATTAAAGCTATTAATGTAGCAAATGAGACGTAGGTAAAGGGTCGTAAGTGAAATTTGTGAGAGCGCACCGCATCAAATTTTTAAATTAATTAACAGATATAACTAAAAATAATAAAAGTATACAATATCTAATTGAATACTCACCAACCTGCAACATGTAAAAAAGATTTTGTGGTAATTAATTGTACGGTTTATAATCTCGGAGTATCTCTGCAGTAGCCCATAATACTCGTATGCCGAAATCGAGCAGGTTAAAAATTTCTATTTTTTTTTTTATGTATTCTATTATATCTGTCACCCCAGTTAATATGTGGTTAAGTCGAATTTTGGTCAAAATGAGTTAAGTGGTCTAAGAGTATCACTGAGGCAACATCTTCATTGTGCATAAGTGTCTAAGTCAGTCAACGTTTTAAAACAGAGTTATTGGTCAAGTCTGATGTCAACGGTCGGTGAACAATTAGTTAACTCTATTATCTAATTAGTGATAAAACATATCAATTTGGTGTAAAACAAGTAACAAGTTACCAACGTTTTGGTAGTATTGACGAAATTTCGATGATTTACCACAAACACCTGATTTTACATAAATGTTTAACTTTAACTTTAACTTTAAAAGTTGTCCCCTGAAAAGTAAGGAATTTTGACTTAAACACATATTCACTGGGGTGCCAGATATATGGTCACGAATTACACATGGAGTCAATAGAGGACTACATCAAAAAACGGTTCATGAAGTTCCACTCCTAGTTGCTGGTAGTTAAAGGAGCAGTGACCTACAACCTGGGAAACCCAACCTCAACCCGAAGACTGAAGCCCAGACTGCTGCAAGCATTTTGTTATAAATTTTAATAAATATAAATCAATTTATAGTCACACTACCTCTATTCTATTTTTTATTATTACTCATTTTATTTATTCATTATTATTATTTATTATTACTTTTTTTTCCTATTTTCTTCTCTCGTCCCTTTTTCAAATTAACTTGTTTTTTTTACTATTAGAGGGAAATTGTTTGTTATAATTAAGTGTACCAATATCATTATTTTTTGTTATTAATTTTACTTTCCTCTTTTAT